>NW_026571153.1:18707495-18875024 GCF_026225935.1 Boleophthalmus pectinirostris | reverse complement strand
TCTTCTTCCATATCCTGTATTTTCATAAGAATGCTATAAAAATAAATCCACAAAAATATATATAGCCTTGTGCTATGTCAGGAGTGCATGAATATGTGAAATTAATATAAATAAACATAGGAAGCTCCTCTGTATTTGTCAATGTGTTTAAATTAATAAAACACATGTGAACAGATCAAAATTGTGTCTTTTTGCACATAAATCTGAAGTGTGATGCAGCTTCCATCTGTTTGCGTATGACTGATTGCACATTTTACTGTGACCAAACCTCCTCGTCTGATCTCAGAAGCTAAGCAGGCTTAGGCCGAGTTGGGCGAGACCGCTGGGAATACCAGTTGCCACAGTGGGGAGCTGTGCCAAGACACTTGACCATCATTGTCTGATAGATTCATTTTCTGCCAGTGTGTCAGGGGAACACTTGCCTTGAGGCATTGCCAGGTGTACCATGGAAACATTTCCAATTTGATTTGAGACACAAAAATTACGATTACAAATTGCCTAGAGCCATTTTTTTTTTAACTCAAAACTGATTTTGATTCATTTGATAAAGATTTAGTTGTGTGCTGCATCATCATCCTACAGCAAATGTGAGCTATAAATGAAACACTAGCCTAGTGTGTGTGCGTGTGTGCGTGTGTGCGTGTGTGTGTGTGTGTGTGTGTGTGTGCGTGTGTGTGTGCGTGTGTGCACAGATGTTACTTTGCACATATATTTTGTACAAGGCCCAAAACCTGTCTCAATTCATCATTTGATTTTGACTTTGTTGGAATAAAAATTTTATGTCATCAAAATAAAGTAATTTGAAAAACGTGAAAAAGCACGTACACTTTATAATGAGGGCTCAAAATAAGCTCCTGTCCATCATGGATCACCCCCAGCACCATCACGCGACAGGAGAGCACCTTTAGGGACAGTCCTGTGGTCCCTGTCCTGTCCCCTCCGCTGACACACCTTGGAAGTCATCTGTCCCCAGAGGTGGGGACTTGCAAGTCGTGATTTGGACTCAAGTCAGACTTTAGTCACTATTTTTAGGACTTGAGGTCTGACTTGATTAAATAGACTAAGACTTGCATCTCGACTTGGACTTGAAGGTCATTGACTTATGACTTGACTCGGTCTTGAGGTCAAAGACTTGACTTAATTGAGACTTGCAGAATAACAACTTGGTCCCACCTCTGTCTGTCCCACATGTCACATACATGTGTACAACACATCCCTATAAAGGATGAATATCCACAAGGATATACTGCTAATTTAATATCTTTTGTGCGTTGCTTTGTTTGCTGACGATCTTTAAATTTCCTTTGTGATCAATAAAGTATCTAAATTATATCATTGGGGGACAGGTCAGAATTCTGTGTCAGAATTTGCTGTGTAATTGTCAGATTACATTTTGTATCTACCCGGTTTATGGTTATGGTTATGATTAAGCCTGCAATTACTAGACCGACACCCACGTAAAATGTGGCATAAAGTTCAATTTTTTTTTTCTTTTTACTATTGTTGTCAATATTCAAACTCAAAGGTGTGATTTTTGTCAGTTGAAATGAATAAATATGGCAGATTTGTGGAGCCTAACATATACTGATCATGCTTATAAACCCGCAACTTTTGTTCATCCTATTTTTCTTCTGCTTTTCAGTAGTAAAAAAGTTTAATAGCAAAGTGCAGGAGATAAGAGCTGATTCCTGATTGGCCAGCGCAGATAGGGCTGCTGCTCTCTGATTGGTTGGGGGCATTTACATGAAACAGCTTGAAAGTTTTACAGTGACCTCTACCTTGATTTGGCCACATTGTTTCTCTACAGTTCAGTTGGTTCAGCGGTCAGTATCAGCAGGTAAGACTTGTTTCTGGGCTTGTATCCTCAGAAATATTCTGTTTTCTGTGCCTTTAAAGATGCACAGTGTCACTTTTAGGGCACTTCTTAGTATCCATGGAGGTTACATTTTTTTATCCATCTTGCATTTATTCAGTTACAGGTGTTTTAATTGTCTGAAAAATATCTCCACCTCTCCACAGACCTGTGTAATCACCAGCTTGTTTCCATAGAGACTGGTAAGTTGATGCCATGCCGATAAGTAACATCTGAGAAAAGTTACACAGTGCATCTTTAAGTCTGAAAATGATTCTGGCTGGGAAAGAGGAAACACTAGAATAGCCTACATGATACTTTCCAAAATTATAGTTCTATAAAAGTTGGACGAGGCTTAGAATTTTTACTTTCTATATCAGTCACTGCATCCCGTACATTCAGTGCCTTGCCCATGGGTACAATAATGCATCACGATTTATGAAAATTGTGTTTCCTCTCTTGGACGATTTTGACTTAAGGGCGCGGAACAAGTGGGCTGGCTAGTAGTAGTAGTAACAGCAATGAGTAGCAGTGATTTATGATTTTACGTTATTTGAATGCACAAAACAAAATCTGATATTTTCAAATAATTAACCACTAAAAAAAACTTAAGATCATAAGGAGCGGTGCAAGAAACGTAAATATTCAAATGCATCAAAACCATTATTATCACCAGAGCGACAGGAAAGTAATGGGCCTTTCAACAGAAAAGTTACAGAGTGCATCTTTAGCCCCTGGCATAATGGAGCGGTGTAAGAGACACAAATGTTCAAATCATTTAATATTGTCAACATAAAGCTTTTGTCACTTGTAGACTTACTCACAGTGAGAAGAGAAACCAAAACATTTATTCAAAATGTACAATCACTGAAAAACAGGAATTCTAACTGTGAGCTGGGTGACCTCTCCACAGATCTGACCCATACCTTGATAGATACTGACACACTTACTGTCAGTATCTATCTGTGGAACATTCAACAAATGCAAGCAGTATTATCTCCATGGAGACAGGCAGGTGGTGGACACTGCACCAGAAAAGTTAGATAGTCCACAATTAAGACATAAGGCATAATTATGGGTTTCAGTTTACAGTTAAAAACAAAATAGTTTAAAATTGATATGGCAATTGCACAATTGTTTCTATTGTAAAATTCTTGTATAGGTTACATTTTATGAAATATTTTTTGAAATGCAGGATCCATATGCCCTAACCCCTCATCTCCTCTGCAGTGTTACCATGAGGTCCCTGCTCCTGTCTCCAGTCTTGGTCCTGGTTTTGGTCGTGTTCCAGGTTGATCCGGTCTGCGGGGGTAAAATCCTGGTGTTCCCAGGTGAGTTTAGTCACTGGCTGAACATGAAGAGTTTGATCCTGGAGCTGCACCGACGAAACCACTCCATCAGCATCATCTTGCCATCAGGAACTCCATCGGTCAAGTACAACGACACAGAGCTGCAAAAGACCTTCAACTTTATTGTGTTTGAGGTCAGTATTAAACCAGAACTGAACCAGGACTCATTTAGGATTTAACCAGAACTACACCCAGACTAAACTAGGACTAGAACAGGATTAAACCAGGATTTAAACAGGATGGAGCCAGGACAAGGCCTGTCACAATAACACATTTTGAAGGCTATATTATTATATATAGTGCTTCAGGATATACTGCGATCATATTTTTTTGATATTGAAACTACTTTATGTCATTGATACAACAACAATAATGCAAGATAATCCCAGTAATCCATTTTTAACTGGCATCATTAAGATTGCCTGTCCAGCCAGCAGTGTTGGGAAGGTTACTTTTAAAATGTATTCCCCTACAGATTACAGATTACATACACCAAAATGTAGTTTGTAGCGTAATCCATTAAATTACTTAAAGTGAGTAATGTAATCTGAATACTTTGGATTACTTGATATTGTCATGCTTTTTAAACGACATGAACGTAGCAACCACATCCTGAAAATACTTGTTTGTTCTCTTCAAATTGGCTGAGCCCAAGTCTCCATGAACAGGTAATTGTTTGCAGTAGAGAAGCAAAGACTTGGATATATTATTTATTTATCATTATCATTTTGTCTGCTGAAAGACAATAAAAAAGCCCAGTCTTCACCTAAGCAAATTAAAAATATTATTGATGGAGAAATGATTTTTATATGAGATCATGCCTTCAATTATGTCAACCCTACTGTTAGGTGTCACATTGTTTAGACCTAGTTTAGACCTGGTTTAGTCCTGGTTTAGTCCTGGTTTTAGTCCTGGTGTTAGTTCTGGTTTAGAGGTGCACTGGAGTATGCACTCTCTCCTCTGTTCTTTAAATATAAAGTGATGTCTGAATTTCAAAAACACAAATGTGTTTTTACCTGTGCACTGCTGGCTCTGTTCTACTGGCTCCTCGACCTCGTCCTTTGTGTGACTGACGCCACCGATGTTATAAAAGACGTTTACATTGCTCTTATTGCGCCTGTTTTGTTTGGGTTTCCGGCAATGAGTGGAATTACCTAATAATTTAAAAAATGTGAAAACAGGAAAATACTGCTGTGTAATCCATTTATTTCAACAAAGTAACTGTAATCCAATTACCTCTCATTGAAACAGTAACTGTAACTGAATACAGTTACTCATAATTTGTACTCTGATTACATAACTCCAGTACATGTAATCTGTTACTCCCCAACACTGCCAGCCAGTCCCTTCTACATTCTGTTTGAATCCAGAAGCGTCTGGAATGAGACCACAGAGCGTGAAAAACTTTAGTTCAAACATGAGACGATCCAACCACAGCTGCTATCTTGTATAACGTGTCTCTCACAAATGTGGAAGGTATCTCCTCTTGAAAATTCGTGTAACATTCAGAAGAAAATATATAACTTCTTTTACCTGAGACAAGTAATAGTTTGGTGCTTCAGTTGTTCATTCTGGGAAAATCCATGCTGTTTTCTCAGTCATTTATATATAGTTTTGTCCTTTTTTTTTTTTTTTTTCCACGTATAAGCAGCCGTGTTTGTTTTTGATGGAGCATGGGTCTCTGATTGGTTAATCCTCCTGTCAATCATTCCCTCTGAAATCATCTCGATACGGCTCCAGATCCACCCATCTTCTTAAAGTTTATGTCAAAACGTGTGGTTTCTGTCTGGTCAAGTCATTAGCCGTAATTATCCTTAGCCAAGTCACCGATTTAACCTTTTAAAGCTCAAATGTTTTTGTATTAATACAAAAATACATACCACTTTTACAAAGAATTATTGATCCCCAAAATGTATTGTTGATAAGTCGATATAGTAATTATCATGACTGAAGCAGGACTGACCTAGAACTGAACTAGTGAAAATAATAGACATTTTACCTGCAGTCATCTCAGTTTAAAGGTGCACTATGTAACTTTTCTACTGGAGTGAATGTGACCTGCTTGTTTCCATGGCTATTAAACATCTGTTGGATACAAGCAGAGGACGCCATTAGACAAAGTTACAGGTCAGATCTACAGAGAGGTGATCCAACTTACAGTAAGAATGCATTTTTTCAAGATATTTTTTAGCAATAAAAAAAATTTAAGATATGTACATTTAAAACCATACTGTAGAAGATTCTCTAACCCTAACCCTCCATGGGAAAAGTTACACAGTGCACCGTTTAGTTCAAGGATTTTGGAGGATGGGAGGGCATCTGACACGGTCCTTCCTCTCCTGTCAGGTTCCTTTCACTGCCCAAGAGTACATGATCTTTCTGGAGGAGTTCATGCACTTCTCCATGTACGAGTCCCACAAAGCGTCCATTATGACCAAAGTTCGTCTGACGTACTCTTGGCTGAGTCATTCCGTGACCATACAGAAACAGACGTGCTATGGAATGGTCCACAACGCCGCGCTGATGTCTCAATTACGCAAGGCCAAATTCGACCTGGTGCTGTGGGACCCCATAAGCCCCTGTGGTGACCTGGTGGCAAAGCTACTCGATCTTCCCATAGTGGCTTCTCTAAGGTTGGTTTCATTATTATTATTATTATTATTATTATTATTGTTATATAGGGTTCAAATCAGATACTTTATTATCACTACTGAATACTCATTTTGGCAAGTATCACAAAATCACATTGACAGGACAAAAGTATTATTAGTATTAGTCATATAAAACCATTAAACTAAACATTTCTTCATTTTGTGTTGAAAAAGGAGCATGACTTTATTTTCATTGTGGCATCAAAATCTATATTGAGCTCTTTCTTTAGCATTAAAATCAAGTTTGAAATTTTTATTTTCTGCATTAATATTTATTTAAAAAATGTATTCTTTTGAAGATCAGGGGATTACAGAAATTTATAGGAACTGTTCTTGGTACTGTTCTATGTGAAAATCGTTGAAGCTGTTAATAGTTGCACTCAAACGACTGTTTTTCTCTCCTGCTTCTCGTGTTTGATTCCTGCTTTTTTCAGATTTTCATTCGGTGCTGTGGTAGAACGTCACTGTGGCCACGCCCACTTACCTCCGAGCTACGTGCCCTCCTCCCCTCTGCCGTACAGTGACATCATGACCTTTAGTGAAAGAGTGACCAGTTTTCTGACCAACCTGCTGAGCTCCGCAGTGTCCGAATTCTTCTGGATGGTCACAATGAATGGATTCTACTCAGAAGTTCTAGGTAAAGGCATTAAAACAACTCTAAACATGCTGTTCAGAGCCAAAAAAGAATAATAAAGTACAATAATATGTATATGTTTTGGTTTTACAGAATAATCAGTATTTGATTTGAACATGTCATCCTTGTATCTGGGGGCATAGTTCAGGTCATGGTCATATTTAAAGAATTTAAAATCACAATCTTACATATAAGGTTTATGTCCTGGATTAAGTATGGTATTAAAATCATGTTTGAAAATCACAAGATGGATTGATGATATGTGGGATATAAATTAGGTGCTTGTTTCAATAGATATGTCATCTCTCTGCCTGGAATGTTCCACAGTAGGACACTCTACCTTTCTATCTTACATGTATTGAAGTCTTACACCGTGTATATGAGTGGACATAGCCAACGCATTAGTCGCCACGTGCCAAATAGGAAGTTTGCCAGGAGGCTCCTCTGGCTCCAGTTGACTTTACATTTGGATCTTGTCTCCCCTCTCTCTGTAACTGCTGCAGTGAGCCTCGTCATTTTGGTCTTAAAATGTCCGTATTAACTCAATCTACATGATCGCTATTTTGTCCATCAAAAAAATCCACAATTTATAACATAAAGCCTGGCTCCAGATTCGCTCCTGTAACCGTTAGCATCGCGAGCCTCATTTGAGTGGCGCTGAACACTATGTGTGACGTCACACTCACTTAGTCCACTTCTTTTATACAGTCTATGATTCAACTACAAGTGGTTTAATAGCTCAGAAATACCTAGAAAAACAGGCATTCTGACTGTGAGTGGGGTCACCTCTCCACAGATCTGATCTATAACTTGCTCTGGTTTGGTCTCCATGAAGATAGAATGGTTTAATGCCATACTGTGAAACATTCGAGACAAAGCAATAACGTCTCCATGGAGAAAAGCATTTAACAGGCCCTCCACCAGAAAAGTTACACAATGCACCTTTAATAACTAATAGTTTTACCTTTTTGTGTAAACTTTCTTTGTGCAGGGCAGTCAACCACCGCATGTGAAACGATCGGTCGAACGGACATGTGGCTGATCAGAACTTACTGGGACATCGAGAGTCCAAGGCCCCTCCCCCCAAACTTTCGCTATGTGGGCGGGCTCCACTGTAAACCGGCCAATCCGCTGCCAGCAGTAAGCCGCCAATCACACACAGAAAAACACAGGCTATGAAAGATACAGTTACACAAGATACTTATAAAACAGTTTTGTAGATATGCCAAGTTAGAATCAGAATGTGCAATACTTGAATCTCCAATATACATTTGACAGGCATGTTTTAACACGTGTGTGTTTGTGATCTGAACCTAAGCGATGTTTTCTTACTGGACTTCTGTGCCAATCACAGTTTGTCGATAATGAACACGATGTTCAAGCACAAGGGTGTCCATCAGTACACGTGCACCAGGATGCCCTAGGCCGGAGGTCGATGATTGACTTTTCGACTTCACCCGTGTGTCTTGGACACTCGGGTGAAGAGAGGGGCAGAGCTGTCAACCGATCACCACCTGGTTGTGAATTAGTTCAGCTGGCGGAGGAGGAAACCGGAACGACCTGTCAGACCCAAGTGTATAGTGAGGGTCTGTTGGAAACATCTGGTGGAGCCCTCTGTCAGCAGGACTTTCAACTCACACCTTTGGGAGAGCTTCTCCCAGATTCCGGGGGAGGCTGGAGACATGGAGTCCGAGTGGGCTTCATTCTTGGCCTCTATTGTTGATGCATCTGCTCGTAGCTGTGGTCATAAGGTTTGTGGTCACGGCAGTAATCCCCGAACCCGGTGATGGACACTGGAAGTAAGGGATGCCATCAGGCTGAAGAAGGAGTCCTATCGGGCCTTGTTGGCTCGTGGCACCCCTGAGGCAGCTGACTGGTACTGGTGGGCCAAGCATGCGGCAGCTCAAGCGGATGCAGAGGGGAAAACCTGGGGCTGGGAGGAGTTTGGAGAGGCCATGGAGGAGGACTATCGGACGGCCTCAAAGAGACTCTGGCAAACCTCAGAAGAGGGAAGCAGTTCTTCACCAACACAGTTTACAGTGCAGGGGGAGAGCTGTTGACCTTGACTGAGGACGTTTTCAGACAGTGGAAGGAATACTTTGAGAATCTTCTTAATCCCAGCGTCACGTCTTCCAAGGAGGAAGCCCAGGCTGGGAACTCGGAGGCGGACTCGTCCATCACCCTGGCTGAAGTCACTGAGGTGGTTGGCAAGCTCCTTGGTGGCAAGGCTTCGGGGTTGGATGAGATCCGTCCTGAGTATCTTAAGTCTCTGGATGTTGTGGGTCTTGGCTGACACGCCTCTTCAACATCGCGTGGCGGTCGGGGACAGTACCTCTGGACTGGCAAACTGGGGTGGTGGTCCCTCTGTATAAGAAGGGGGACCAGAAGCTGTGTTCCAACTACAGGGGAATCACACACCTCAGCTTCCCCGGGAAGGTCTATGCCAGGGTACTGGAGAGGAGAATCTGATCAATAGACGAACTTCGGATCCAGGAAGAGCAGTGTGGTTTTCGTCCTGGCCATGGAACACTGGACCAGCTCTACACTCTCCATCGGGTGCTCGAGGGTTCATGGGAGTTTGCCCAACCAGTCCACATGTGCTTTGTGGATCTGGAGAAGGCATTCGTCCCTGTTCCTCATGGTGTCCTGTGGGAGGTGCTCTGGGAGAATGGGGTCCGGGGCCCTTTACTAAGGGCTGTCCGGTCCCTGTATGACCAGAGCAGGAGCTGTGTTCGCATTGCCGGCAGTGAGTCAGACCTCTTCCCGGTGCATGTTGGACTCCACCAGGGCTGCAATTTTTTCACCGGTTCTGTTCATTGTATTTATGGACAGAATTTCTAGGCGCAGTCAGGGGCCGGAGGGGGTCCAGTTTGGGGACCACACTCAGTTACATTTACTCTAGTTAGGCTATTGCTTTTTCTTCTTTCAGGATCTTGAAGAGTTTGTGAGCTCGGCTGAATCTGGGCTGGTGATCGTCACGTTTGGCTCCATGATAACAAACCTGACGATGGAGCGTGCTGAGGTCATCGCCACTGCACTGGCCCAGATCCCACAGAAGGTCTAAACCAGGACAATACCAGCACTACCCCAAGACTATACCAGGTCTAAATCAAGTCTAAACCAGGACATGTGTGTGTTTAGGTGATCTGGAGGTACAGTGGACCCACTCCTCGCTCTCTGGGACCAAACACCAAATTGCTGGACTGGATTCCTCAAAATGACCTCCTCGGTACCTCTCTTCATCTCTCTTTGAGTTTGTAGACTTTTAGACAACCAATGCATAAAAGCTCAATAGAGTTAAAAAACTAAGATCATAATGTTTATTTTTAGCTGAAGACACCTCAAATGCCCATAGTCAGATACTTTTGCATTTGATGGCAGACACTTAAAAAAGCACATTGGCACACCTAAAATTTTGCTAAAAGTTCAGCTCAAACTAAAATGCTCCACTTCCAAGGCTTGTACATCCTTGCAGTGTTAATGTATGTAATTGTCAGATACCTTCACTGTCTGTGTATATCTCCCCCTTTAGGCCACCCTCAGACACGCGCCTTTGTGGCCCATGGCGGCACTAACGGTCTGTATGAGGCGCTATTCCACGGTGTGCCTATAGTGGGCATACCGCTCTTTGGTGACCAGTCGGATAACATCGCCCGTCTGAAGCGCCAAGGGGGCGCCATCATGCTCAACTTCAACACCATGACATCACAGGAAATAACGTCAGCCGTCAATGAGGTCATCAACAATCCCAGGTGAGTCTTGTCTTAGCAGAGTTTTAACTTTTAACTTTGTGTTGTTAGAATTAGCATTGTGTTAATTTGCACGGGGATGTGATAGATTTTAGACTTACAGTATATACTTATTGTGAAAAGAGTTATTTATAGTTTTATGAATCATTATTGCTGATTATTACCTTAATTTACTTTTCATTCATATTTTCTACAAATGTTCACAAGACCGGGACAGTATCAGTGGTTTATTGTATCATTTAACCTAACTTAATTATTTATTGATTGGACATAATATGTTTAAGCAGTTAAATAACACTGTTAAATAACACTAAGCCTGCACCTGAATGTGTATGATCTGTCTCTGATGACTCCATATCCCATGATCCTCAGCTACAGGCAGAGCACCCTAAAAGCGTCAAACGATACACAGGGACCGTCCCCTCTCCGCCCTGCAGGAGGCAGCGTTCTGGGTGGAGTTTGTCATGAGGAACGGAGCGTCTCACCTGCGGCTGGCCTCCTACGAGCTCAGCTGGTTCCAGTACTACAGTCTGGACGTCGCCGCCTTCCTGCTGATCGTCATGGTCATTGCTATCGCTGTCATGGCAACTATCATCAAAAAGGGACTGAGACTGGGGCGAAGACTGGTCCAGAGATCCAGACCGCATCAGGACTGAAGCCAAGAATAGACAAGGACTGAACTAGGACTGAGCCAGAACTAAGCCAGGACTGAATGAGGACCGAACCAGGACAGTGTTGTCTGTTACGGCTCGCCGCCTGACTCCACCTTGCCCTGTGCTCCCCGTTTGTTTTTACCGCTTGTGCATTCTGTATTTCCATATGCTGTGTGGTACCTGGCGCCTGATTGGTGGGGTGTGGTCCCGTCGCTGTTGGGCTGGTTCCAAGTGTTCCTTGTGCCTGGTTGGAGAATTGACATCCCGCTCCTCCAATCCTCTTCCTACACATCCCATCGCCACATCCAGTAAAAGTGCCATGCACTTGTTTCTCCGGGCGGCAGAATGTCAGTTTCAGTCTGCCACTCTGGCTGACAGACGTATTTCTAGATATCTCCCATTATTAATGTGAATTTGAGTATTCTGTCTATCGAGGTCGTTACCTATTGTTTGTTATAATTGCCAGGTTGGCTCGACCTGTGGGCATTTGTATTGTGTTTATTTATACTTATCCTATTAGAGATATATTGTTTAGTTGTATTTGGAAACTTTGATTTACCATAAACACTGTTTTGTTTTGGGGTTTTTTTGTTATTGAACTTCCTTACTTTCACTTTATAAAGCCACTTACTTCACATCACATCTTGTTTGTGTTACTTTCCTTTGTCTCTAGCTCTGGTTTGTAACATATTGGGGGCTCGTCCGGGGGGTCGTAAAACCCTGTCCCACCTTATTAAATTGGAAATGATTGATTAGTAGGTTTGTATTAGTTATATATGTTAATATATAACTAATTATATATGTTAATTCTGTTGTTTTTGTTTCTTAGTTTAGGTTACTTTCTGTATGTACTTTAGTCTGTTTTGTTAATTTACCTTTACCTCCCTGTTAATTAAACATATTTAATTTATTCCATTTCCATCATTTCATTATTTCCATCTTGTTTTTTTTGTTTTTTGTTACTTCCCTGACCCCATCAAGGTGGGTCGTAACAGTAACAAGGTGGGAATAAATTAATCAAATCTAAAATAGGATTACGTTTGACCTGAATGAGGTATAAAAACAATTATCTAACAATCCCCAAACTAGGACTGAACCAGGACTAAACCAGCTCTAGTCCAGGTCTGGATCAGGAATTTTCTACAATATTGCCAAAGCGAGAAAGTGAAAATGTTTACTTAAAATGTTGCCTTCTTCTATATTCTCAGTTTTCATAAGAATTCTATAAAAATTAATCCATAAAAAGACTATACTGTCTATATATATATATATATATATATATATATATACATACATACATACATACACACATATATATATATATATACATATATATATATATATATATATATATATATATATATATATATATATATATATATATATATAAGTTATTAACACTTTTAAATCTTAATTGTTTCTATTCTGACCATTAAAAAGGAAAAAAAATGCATTTCTACAACTCTTATATAAATATTCATATGCCTTGACTTTTTAAGTATAATTTATTTAAGAGTCATTTAAATTGCAAAAATCAAAGCTATAGTTGGTTTAAAAACTTGAAATGACTTGAAGCTCAAAGCAGACAACTTGGACTTTTGGGCCAGTGACTCGAGACTCGACTTGGACTTGCCTGTATTTGACTTGGGATTTGACTTGGATTTGAGGTCAAAGACTTGAAACTTACTTGAGACTTGCAGAATAACGACTTGGTTCCACCTCTGTCTGTCCCACATGTCACATACATGTGTACAACACATCCCTATAATGGATGAATATACACAAGGATGAACTGCTAATTTAAATATATTTTGTGCGTTGCTTTGTTTTCTGACGATCTTTAAATTTCCTTAGTGATCAATAAAGTATCTAAATTATATCATTGGGGGACAGGTCAGAATTCTGTGTCAGAATTCGCTGTGTAATTGTCAGATTACATTTTGTATCTACCTGGTTATGGTTATGGTTATGATTAAGCCTGCAATTACTAGACCGGCACCCACGTAAAATGTGGCATAAAGTTCAACTTTTTTCCCCTTTTACTATTGCTATCAATATTCAAACTCAAATGTGTGATTTTTGTCAGTTGAATGATACTGATGGACTAGATTTACATTTTGGTAATTTCTTTGAAAAACAGTTCTATAACAACAGCCCCTGCCTGCCCTCCATCTGAAACAGTGACGTCATACTTATAAACCCGCAACCTTTATTCATCCTATTTTTGTTCTGCTTTTCAGTAGTAAAAGAGTTTAATAGCAAAGTGCAGGAGATAAGAGCTGATTCCTGATTGGCCAGCGCAGATAGGGCTGCCGCTCTCTGATTGGTTGGGGGCATTTACATGAAACAGCTTGAATGCTTTACAGTGACCTCTACCTTGATTTGACCACATGACACTTCTGACAAATGGGCAGCCTGGACTTTGTTTCTCTACAGTTCAGTTGGTTCAGCGGTCAGTATCAGCAGGTAAGACTTGTTTCTGGGCTTGTATCTTCAGTAATATTCTGTTTTCTGTGCCTTTAAAGATGCACAATGTCACTTTTCTGGCACTTCTTCATCTCCATGGATATTAAACTTTTTATCCATCTTGTATTTAGTCAGTTACAGGTGTTTTAATTTTCTGAAAATATCTCCACCGCTCCACAGACCTGTTTAATCACCAGCTTGTTTCCATAGAGACTGTTAAGTTGATGCCATGCCGATAAGTAACATCTGAGAAAAGTTACACAGTGCATCTTTAAGTCTGAAAATGATTCTGGTTGGGGAAAAGGTAACACTAACGTTCATTCTGTGCCTTGCCCATGGGTACAACAAAAGTGAATCGCTTCCTCTCCAGTGTATTCAAACTGCCATTGCCGAGCCCTTGTTTAAACCTGTCCTTTAATACAGTCCTTCATTCACTGCTCTTTTAAAATCCCGGACACATTGTTCACGAGAGTTCACCGATGAAATGTGACACGTGCAGACTTGTTTTAACAGTTTCGTCCTAGCGTGGAGTGGGTGTGGTAACAATTTTTTTTTCTAACTCTTTCTTTCTGGACGTCGTCATTTCAGTAGGAAAAGTTGTCAATAACGACATTGGAAGGTTGAGTCGCTGTTACGCAAAGTCCAAGTTATTTGTGCCGTCGTTACGCACACACTGGCGGGTTGGAGGAGCCCATCTCTTCTCCGGGGAAACTGAAAGGACCGAGGAGGAGGAACTAACGGAGAAGACCAAAGCAACTTCTAAATCATTTAACCAGCGTTTGAAAACTTGGGAGAATTTGAAGTGGATTTTCAGAAAGGTGTGTTTCAACTCCGGTTTGCGCTTTGTTAGAGTAACGTGACTGATTTATCAACTATGGGAGACTTAAGGACGCGGAAGAAGTGGGCTGGCTAGTAGTTGTAGTAATAGCAGTAGTAGTAGTAGTAGTAGTAGTAGTAGTAACAGCAATAAGTAGCAGTGATTTATGATTTCAAATGCATCAAAACCATTATTATCACCATAGAGACAGGCAAGTAATGGACCTTTCAACAGAAAAGTTACAGAGTGTCTCTTTAGCCCCTGGCATAATGGAGCGGTGTAAGAGACACAAATGTTCAAATCATTTAATATTGTCAACATAAAGCTTTTGTCACTTGTAGACTTACTCACAGTGAGAAGAGAAACCAAAACATTTATTCAAAATGTACAATCATTGAAAAACAGGAATTCTAACTGTGAGCTGGGTGACCTCTCACCTTGGCATAGTAGATGCCAAGGTATGGAGTATTATCTCCATGGAGACAGGCAGGTGGTGGACACTGCAGAAAAGTTACATAGTCCACAATTAAGACATAAGGCATAGTTATGGGTTTCATCTTACTTTTGTCACATTCTGATCATAAAAACAAATGACAAAACGCTCTTTTCCTGTTTTCACTCTGTGTGGGAGTGCTCTCCAACTCACAGATGAGGTCAAATATCTTGGGCATTATGTCACCAGTGACCTCCCAGATGATAGAGACATGTACAGGCAGCAGTGTGAGCTTTATGGTCAGGCCAATATGCTTGTCCGTAAGTCCTCCATGTGCTCCAGGGATGTCAAAATTGCACTCTTTAAATGTTTCTGCTTGCTCTTGTACACTGCGCATATTTGGCGCAACTACAAGAAAAAGAGTTTGCAGAGTTTGACAGTGGCTTATAGCAATTCTTTGAGAATATTACTGAAAGTGCCAAGGTTCTGTAGTGCCAGTGAAATGTTTGTAAATTGGGGTGAGAGACCCTTTGTCGTCATGATCAGATGTTGTATTTATTCTTTTTTTGTGTAGCCATGAATCTGAGCAGTCAAATCATTGAAGCTCTAGTGTGTCCTGTGAGGAGCTCTGTCAGATTCTCCTCTGAGCTGTGGAGACACTGGTGCTCTTGTCTGTACACATTATAACATGCCATGTATAAAAAATTTTTATTCTTACTATTTTCTTTTAATACTATGAACCAGATATTACGTGTTCTTAATAAAGACTGAACTGAATTTAATTGTTATATACAAAATAGTTTAAAATTGATATGGCAATTGCACAATTGTTTCTATTGTAAAATTCTTGTATAGGTTACATTTTATGAAATATTTCTTGCAATGCAGGATCCATATGCCCTAACCCCTCATCTCCTCTGCAGTGTTACCATGAGGTCCCTGCTCCTGTCTCCAGTCTTGGTCCTGGTTTTGGTCGTGTTCCAGGTTGATCCGGTCTGCGGGGGTAAAATCCTGGTGTTCCCAGGTGAGTTTAGTCACTGGCTGAACATGAAGAGTTTGATCCTGGAGCTGCACCGACGAAACCACTCCATCAGCATCATCGTGCCATCAGGAACTCCATCGGTCAAGTACAACGACACAGAGCTGCAAAAGACCTTCAACTTTATTGTGTTTGAGGTCAGTATTAAACCAGAACTGAACCAGGACTCATTTAGGATTTAACCAGGACTACACCCAGACTAAACTAGGACTGGAACAGGATTAAACCAGGATTTAAACAGGATGGAGCCAGGACAAGGCCTGTCACAATAACACATTTTGATATATATTATTATATATTGCTTCAGGATATACTGCGATCAGTAATGATATTGAAACTACTTTATGTCATTGATACAACAACAATAATGCAAGATAATCCCAATAATCCATTTTTAACTAGCATCATTAAGATTGCTTGTCCAGGCAGCCAGTCCCTTCTACATTCTGTTTGAATCCAGAAGCGTCTGGAATGAGACCACAGAGTGTGAAAAACCTTAGTTCAAACATGAGACGATCCAACCACAGCTGCTATCTTGTATAACGTGTCTCTCACAAATGTGGAAGGTATCTCCTCTTGAAAATTCATGTAACAGTCAGAAGAAAATATATAACTTCTTTTACCTGAGACAAGTAATAGTTTGGTGTTTCAGTTGTTCATTCTGGGAAAATCCATGCTGTTTCTCAGTCATTTATATAGTTTTCTCCCTTTTTTTTGTTGTTGTAAGCAGCCATGTTTGTTTTTGATGGAGCATGGGTCTCTGATTGGTTAATCCGCCTGTCAATCACTCCCTCTGAAATCGTCTCGATACGGCTCCAGATCCAAAGCCTGATTCATCAGCCGTTTTCACTTTGTAGAAATTGTCGCAGCATTAGAATTGATTCGCTCGATGGTAGGCGGTACTTTTTTCATTTAGTCAATCTCTGCTATTTGGTTGTGACATAATGCACCGCTAACGGGACTGTTATATTAAGCTTTTCCCAAATCCCATAGGAAGAAGGGCAATAACGTCTTTCCCCTTGATAAAATTCACCAAACATTGTCTTTGTTCCAGCTTTAAATCCTTGATTTCGGGAATCGTTGCCAACACAGAATGTATGGCTCTTCGCTGATTGGCTGGTGCCTGGACCCACCCTTCCAGGATTCTTGCAAACCGTCTAGTGTATTCTGATTCCTGACCTAGTCACTAGAGAGAAATTAAATTGAGCGGAGGCACTAGGTGGCGCCAGCTTGGCTACTGGATCCACCCGTCTTCGTAAAGTTTATGTCAAAACATGTGGTTTCCGTCTGGTCAAGTCATTAGCCGTAATTATCCTTAGCCAAGTCACCGATTTAACCTTTTAAAGCTCAAATGTTTTTGTATTAATACAAAAATACATCCCACTTTTACAAACAATTATTGATCCCCAAAATGTATTGTTGATAAGTCGATATAGTAATTATCATGACTGAAGCAGGACTGACCTAGAACTGAACTAGTGAAAATAATAGACATTTTACCTGCAGTCATCTCAGTTTAAAGGTGCACTATGTAACTTTTCTACTGGAGTGAATGTGACCTGCGTGTTTCCATGGCTATTAAACATCTGTTGGATACAAGCAGAGGACGCCACTAGACAAATTTACAGGTCAGATCTACAGAGAGGCGATCCAGCTTACAGCAAGAATGCATTTTTCAAGATATTTTTAGCGATAAAAAATTAAAGATATATACATTTAAAACCATACTGTAGAAGATTCTCTAACCCTAACCCTCCATGGGAAAAGTTACACAGTGCACCGTTTAGTTCAAGGATTTTGGAGGATGGGAGGGCATCTGACACAGTCCTTCCTCTCCTGTCAGGTTCCTTTCACTGCCCAAGAGTACATGATCTTTCTGGAGGAGTTCATGCACTTCTCCATGTACGAGTCCCACAAAGCGTCCATTATGACCAAAGTTCGTCTGACGTACTCTTGGCTGAGTCATTCCGTGACCATACAGAAACAGACGTGCTATGGAATCGTCCACAACGCCGCGCTGATGTCTCAATTACGCAACGCCAAATTCGACCTGGTGCTGTGGGACCCCATGAGCGCCTGTGGTGACCTGGTGGCAAAGCTACTCGATCTTCCCATAGTGACTTCTCTAAGGTTGGTTTCATTATTATTATTATTATTATTATTATTATTATTATTATTATTATTGTTATATAGGGTTCAAATCAGATACTTTATTATAACTACTGAATACTCATTTTGGCAAGTATCACAAAATCACATTGACAGGACAAAAGTATTATTAGTATTAGTCATATAAAACCATTAAACTAAACATTTCATCGTTTTGTGTTGAAAAAGGAGCATAACTTTATTTTCATTGTGGCATCAAAATCTATATTGAGCTCTTTCTTTAGCATTAAAATCAAGTTTGAAATTTAAATTTTCTGCATTAATATTTATTTAAAAAATGTATTCTTTTAAAGATCAGGGGATTACAGAAATTTATAGGAACTGTTCTTGGTACTGTTCTATGTGAAAATCGTTGAAGCTGTTAATAGTTGCACTCAAACGACTGTTTTTCTCTCCTGCTTCTCGTGTTTGATTCCTGCTTTTTTCAGATTTTCATTCGGTGCTGTGGTAGAACGTCACTGTGGCCACGCCCACTTACCTCCGAGCTACGTGCCCTCCTCCCCTCTGCCGTACAGTGACATCATGACCTTTAGTGAAAGAGTGACCAGTTTTCTGACCAACCTGCTGAGCTCCGCAGTGTCTGAATTGTTCTGGATGGTCACAATGAATGGATGCTACTCAGAAGTTCTAGGTAAAGACATTAAAACAACACTAAACATGCTGTTCAGAGCCAAAAAAGAATAATAAAGTACAATAATATGTATATGTTTTGGTTTTACAGAATAATCAGTATTTGATTTGAACATGTCATCCTTGTATCTGGGGGCATAGTTCAGGTCATGGTCATATTTAAAGAATTTAAAATCACAATCTTAAATATAAGGTTTACGTCCTGGATTAAGTATGGTATTAAAATCATGTTTGAAAATCACAATGGATTGATGATATGTGGGATATAAATTAGGTGCTTGTTTCAATAGATATGTCATCTCTCTGCCTGGAATGTTTCACAGTAGGACACTCTACCTCTCTCTATCTTACATGTATTCAAGTACAGGTGGTTTTATAGCTCAGAAATATCTAGAAAAACAGGCATTTTGACTGTGAGCGGGGTCACCTCTCCACAGATCTGACCTATAACTTGGTCTGGTTTGGTCTCCATGAAGATAGAAAGGTTTAATGAATCCATGTATCATTCGTTCGTTCATTCATTCTGTGCAAAAGTCCGGCACCGCAATTAAAGTTACGGAAACGGGAAATGGCCGTTACTCGTTACGATTTTTCCATTATTCATTTAAATACAAAATCGAAAACTGAAAAACACAAATCGTTATCCGTTTTATTTGAAAAACGAATGAACGAATGATACACAGATTTTAATGCCATACTGTGAAACATTCGAGACAAAGCAATAACGTCTCCATGGAGAAAAGCATTTAACAGGCCCTCCGCCAGAAAAGTTACACAATGCACCTTTAATAACTAATAGTTTTACCTTTTTGTGTAAACTTTCTTTGTGCAGGGCAGTCGACCACCGCGTGTGAAACGATCGGTCGAACGGACATGTGGCTGATCAGAACTTACTGGGACATCGAGAGTCCAAGGCCCCTCCCCCCAAACTTTCGCTATGTGGGCGGGCTCCACTGTAAACCGGCCAATCCGCTGCCAGCAGTAAGCCGCCAATCACACACAGAAAAACACAGGCTATGAAAGATACAGTTACACAAGATACTTATAAAACAGTTTTGTAGATATGCCAAGTTAGAATCAGAATGTGTGATACTTGAATCTCCAATATCCATTTGACATGCATGTTTTAACATGTTTTTGATGTATTGATTGCAAAAGTATTATCTAATTACTGAGTTTAAAAAATAGATTGAAGGATTGGTTGTGCTCCATGTGTTTGGGGCACATGAAGCACCCATATTATTCACAACATCATTTAATAATTATTTCAGTATTGGATGCAGTGACCAAAATTTTTTTTTAAAAGTAGGTAAAAATAGATTGAAGACTGAATGGTAATTTTTAGTCCAACTGTTAAAAACTTAAAACGTGTCAAAGCTTTGGAAAACAGTCACTCAGTTACATTTACTCTAGTTAGGCTATTGCTTTTTCTTCTTTCAGGATCTTGAAGAGTTTGTGAGCTCGGCTGAATCTGGGCTGTGGTGATCGTCACGTTTGGCTCCATGATAACAAACCTGACGATGGAGCGTGCTGAGGTCATCGCCACTGCACTGGCCCAGATCCCACAGAAGGTCTAAACCAGGACAATACCAGCACTACCCCAAGACTATACCAGGTCCTAAATCAAGTCTAAACCAGGACATGTGTGTGTTTAGGTGATCTGGAGGTACAGTGGACCCACTCCTCGCTCTCTGGGACCAAACACCAAATTGCTGGACTGGATTCCTCAAAATGACCTCCTTGGTACCTCTCTTCATCTCTCTTTGAGTTTGTAGACTTTTAGACAACCAATGCATAAAAGCTCAATAGAGTTAAAAAACTAAGATCATAATGTTTATTTTTAGTTGAAGACACCTCAAATGCCCATAGTCAGATACTTTTGCATTTGATGGCAGACACTTAAAAAAGCACATTGGCACACACCTAAAATTTTGCTAAAAGTTCAGCTCAAACTAAAATGCTCCACTTCCAAGGCTTGTACATCCTTGCAGTGTTAATGTATGTAACTGTCAGATACCTTCACTGTCTGTGTATATCTCCCCCTTTAGGCCACCCTCAGACACGCGCCTTTGTGGCCCATGGCGGCACTAACGGTCTGTATGAGGCGCTATTCCACGGTGTGCCTATAGTGGGCATACCGCTCTTTGGTGACCAGTCGGATAACATCGCCCGTCTGAAGCGCCAAGGGGGCGCCATCATGCTCAACTTCAACACCATGACATCACAGGAAATAACGTCAGCCATCAATGAGGTCATCAACAATCCCAGGTGAGTCTTGTCTTAGCAGAGTTTTAACTTTTAACTTTGTGTTGTTAGCATCATGTTAATTTACATGGGGATGTGATAAATTTTAGACTTATACTTATTGTGAAAAGAGTTATTGTAGTTTTATGAATCGTTATTGCTGATTATTGCCTTAATTTACTTTTCATTCACATTTTCTACAAATGTTCACAAGACCGGGACAGTATCAGTGGTTTATTGTATCATTTAACCTAACTTAATTATTTATTGATTGGACATAATATGTTTAAGCAGTTAAATAACACTGTTAAATAACACTAAGCCTGCACCTGAATGTGTATGATCTGTCTCTGATGACTCCATATCCCATCATCCTCAGCTACAGGCAGAGCACCCTAAAAGCGTCAAAGATACACAGGGACCGTCCCCTCTCCGCCCTGCAGGAGGCAGCGTTCTGGGTGGAGTTTGTCATGAGGAACGGAGCGTCTCACCTGCGGCTGGCCTCCTACGAGCTCAACTGGTTCCAGTACTACAGTCTGGACGTCGCCGCCTTCCTGCTGATCGTCATGGTCATTGCTATCGCTGTCATGGCAACTATCATCAAAAAGGGACTGAGACTGGGGCGAAGACTGGTCCAGAGATCCAGACCGCATCAGGACTGAAGCCAAGAATAGACAAGGACTGAATCAGAACTGAGCCAGAAATGAGCCAAAACCGAGCCAGGACTGAACCAGGACAGTGTGAGAACAAGTGGAAACAAAAGACAAAAGATGCACACTCCACACTGAGGGACAATGCACTGGCTCACAAACTGCTTCATAGCTGTGAGGGCAAAGTGACTCTGTGCCTCTGTGAGTGTCTACAACCTGTACAGCAACAACCAAGACAGAGACTGAACCAGGACCATAAAATATAAAGAATGCTTGTTTAAAGGTGCAATATGTAGTTTTCTGATAAATGGTTCTATAATGTGTTATAGACTAGCTTTACATTTAGTCATCTGGGATGTTTTGCTCGAAGTAAATACCTTGAAAAACATGCTTTCTTACTGTAACTGGGGTCATCTCTCCACAGATATGACCTATAATGTGGCATGGTGGCTTCACATCATATATGGGTATAAGTTTAATGTCGTACATGAACCTTTTACCAGAAAACGAATACTGCACATTGTAAAGTTTATTATTTATTTTTAAATAAACAACAAGTCATATTCATGTGCAGTGTGTTTTTGAATGTCAGCTGACGTGATTTAAATGTGTTTCTGAGAAAGTTGGAGATATAATTTCATTGTAATTCCAAGTGAGTAGTTTGGTCAACCTTGATTGAAGCAACAGACATTCAGAGAGGCCAGTGTCTATTGAACTCACCCGATGAAAAACAACCAAACAAAAACAATAAAATATAGGTAGAGAATTATTAATCTACAACAGAGTACTGATAATTTGTAGAAGTACAACTTGTGGTCTAAGAAATGTTTCATGTATGGATAAATAACATATTTGGGGAAACAATACACAAAATCTGTTATTTTCATTTTACAGGAATGCATCTTTGCAAAAATAAGCAATAAAGCACCTATAACTGAATAAATGCTGAAAAATAATTGTGGCAAAGCAAAAACATATGGAAGCCCATTTCCTCCAGTAAATAAAAAAAAAATAAAAGCCTCACAGGAAGTCATAAATAGGAGTTTAAAAGTCATAATATATATATATTTTTATATTCATAGATATGAGTTTAAAAGTCATAATTATGAGTTTTAAAGTTGACTCTGAATCTGCCCTTGGAAGCACATGGACATTTTCCTGGAGAGGCCATCTTCCAGGAGGTCAGAACATCTCCACATAGCTCCATTTGCTCGTTAACTTGTGAAAGTTGTAAAAAGACACAGGGAGATGTATTCACACAAATCCCATATGAATGGCTACATGCAAAGTGTCCATCGATGTTACTCTGTTCATTGTAGCTGATTTAGTCCAAATGGGGAATGAAGTACTTTTGGCTCTGTGGTGCACCTGGTCTCCTGGCCCTGGCCGGGGATTGATGAGCTTTGCTGGACTCTGGCACAGGTCACTTTGGGTCACTGAAAACATGGGCTCATAGCAAATAATTTAGGTACAGTATGAAGCGAATTAGTAAAATAACAAAATGTTCCTTGTAGTGGGTTTATGCATGACTTCTCCAGGAAAAGAGTCGGACCACAGCTCACCTGCTTGCATGGCGAGAGCAGGAGTCAACTTTGAAAACTTCTAATTATGACTTTTAAACTTGAACTCATGACTTTTAAATTCGTTATAATGACTTTAAAATTCAGAATTACTACTATTAGATTCATAATTATGACTTTACAATGTATAATTATGACTTCCTGTGAGGCATTTATTTTTTATTTACTGGTGGAAATGGGCTTCTATAAAAAACATCTCCTTTGAGAGAAGCAGGCGGCAGACCCTCCCCCAGAAAAGTTACAGTCACAGTGCACCCTGAACAAAGCCCACTGCCTTTGTTGCTTCTTGCATTGCACTCTCCTCCCACGTCCATCAGAGGGAGCTGTTGTTTCATTTCAGGGTCATAGGTGTAAAATGAACTAGGTCTAAACTTGATTTGATTGTTCATGCATTGGTCCATGTGATCGTATTACCTCAGCTTTCTCTTATTATTATTAGTATTGGTTTAGTCCTGGTTTAGAACAGTTTGGCAAAATATCTGACGTTAGGCGCATCTGTCCTGCCCTGTCCTTGGATTGGGTACTCCTGACTGGGCCGTCTCCCGTCTCTGGAGCGCACGTCGGCCCTGGGTACACGCACGCACACCATCCCCGTCTCCCCCGTCAGCTCCTCCGCGGTGCGTCCCCGGCTTCTCTCCGCTCATTTGCCCCGCTCTCGGCTGTCTGCCCCCGGTCAAATTCCCCACATCTCGCCCCTGGATCCCCCCTTCAAGGACCCATCAGCTCCCGAACCGGATTGGACTACTTTGACCCCAAAACTAACGCAGGAAGCCGGCCTCAAACTTTGGCACGCACCGCCCTTGTCCCCTTTCCACGATCAGCTGACACCACCCTTCCCCTCTTTTCACTTCACTTGGAGTTATTCCACTATTTTCACTTTTGGGGGCTTTTTGGGGACTTTGCTCCTCGTGTCCAACTTTTTTCCCCGGACCCCTGCTCGTGCGCCATCGCGTGCGCCTGACCGGAAGCGGGTCTCTGGCACGCGCACTGAACCGGTGCTGTGATTGGGTCAAGCAGTAGTTCAGTTACATTTGTTTTGGGAGTTATTCGGTGTCCTTTTGGAGTTTGTTTTCACTTTTTCCCGCTTGGATCTGGAAAGGAATTACGCACAAGACATGGAGCGAGGACAGTGAACGGACGCGCGCGCACGAGTCTCTCCGGTGTGAGGTGAGAGGCAAACCGGTGACGTTACGTAAGAGACGTAGCCTTCACTTTGTTGTATACCGAAATTGTAGCCACATCCATTCGCGATCTTCTCGTAGATTTGTTCCGTAACTTATAATCACTTTTCTGGTTTGTTTCAATGTGGGGAAAAAATTAAGATCAAGCAAAACAGCTGTCAGTTCTAATTAAAAGTTGAGTAAATGACTTCATACACGTGTCTCCTCCCTGACCACTGTGCTAAGTATTGTTGACAACAAGTATCAGTAGTCGCTCGGCTTAAAATGCATTTGAGGATTATGGCTGTAATTATTTTATTCCCTTGACATAAACTCATAAACTAACCTGTGTCATTGCAAAACTGATTTGTCTCTTCGCCAACGAGAGCTCCTCCGTGTTTTTAAATTATAGATATATTTACAAATCTTATCACATTCGTTCACTTTTAACAGAAGTTATTTTGAGTTTAAGTGTAGATTTAAACAGGAGCTGAACTAGGGTTAAAGTAATAAATAAACCAGGACTAAACTAGTAATAAACCAGCACTACAATGTACAACAGAACTAAACTAGGGTTAAACTGTTTCTTAACAAAATAACTCAAATATAAAACCATTACTCTTGGTAATAACATTATAATGTTTCTGACTTCTGATTGCTGTGTTGACTAAAAACAATAGAATTTGCCGTGTTTGCTAAGAGTGGTTGTTCAGGCTTGTCTCTGTGTCATAATAACTTGTCTAACCAAAGAGCATGTGATTTAGCTTCAGACACTCAAAGATGTTTTATACTTTTCTGTAATATACTGTAGCCACAGCTGCCCTGGGGTAAACCCACCGAAGCTGTAGGTATAACTGTACCATCAGCCAATTCGACCACCTCTAAATCAATCCACTCACCACATAGATACATAGGCAAGGTGGCTGAAGTGTCTTGCCCAAGGACACAGTATACCCTGGTTTGGGCTGGGATCGTATGGCCCTCCTTTGGTGGCTGAATGCCATCCTCACAGTGTGTGTATAGAGTTAGTTATAGAGTGTATGGTGATATGTGGATATTGTTCCATGTGACTGATAAAGGTCCTGTCCTGTTGTGATTGTCGTGTGAGGGGCAGTAGCAGAGCTGAGGCTAAAGTTAGCGGCGGGAGTCGCTCGGTGTGGAATCTCAGCCATGTGCAGCGTGCGGGGGGTATTTTTAACATGTGTTTGGCCCCAGTGTCCCTGCTCCGGACAGACTTTAGCAATCGGCTTGTCCAAACCTACGGACAGAACACAAGGGAATTTTACTGGGACTTAAGGTCCTCCCACATTCTTCTGTCTGGATTTCTTTAAATCAAGACTAAATTGGGTCTAAACTAAAATCAGGCTCTGATTGTATAATGCATTATTATTGGGGAGTTGTGGCCACATCTGCCCTGGGGCAGAGTAACAGTGTGGCTGGTGGCCTGTCTGTGCTCTGTCTGTGGTAGGAGTAAGACTACACTTGGACTGAACCAGTCCTGGACTAAACCTGGTCTGAACCAGGGCCTGAGTGTGTCTGTTTCAGTGGTCTGTTTGGACAGGGAATGCTATGGAGTCATTCATTAGCACATTCCATTCCAGATGAGGCTTACATGGGAACCATGTCTCAATCTAAACTAGGTTCTGGTTTAGTCATGGTTTGGTCTTCGTTTAGTCCCTCTTATATCTGACCTTCTGCCAGATTTAATCCTAAAAGATGGTTTTCAATCCCAGATTCTCTCAGTCTTCAGGTGGATTCCTAACATTTTTTGTTTGAACAGCTGTCATGTTGGACATAGACCTGGTTTAAGTCTAGACCAGAACCTGGCTTGGACCAGTCAGTCAGGCTTTGTGTCTGCAGACCTCTGGGGGACTGGCTCCCTGTTTTCTTTGTCAACTAAGAACAATGCACAGAAACTACTGCATACAACATTTCACCTGTACATGCGTGCAGATGTGGATAGTTAGAAACACTTCACCTGTGTGTGTGCATCAGACTGCTGGAATGCAGTCTTCTCTCCTCTCTCAGTATCAGTGATCTCTTGTTTGTTCTGTCTCTGTATTTGCCTTTTAAACACAGCTTCTGTCTGTGGAGGTCCGGGTGAAGGCCGACCTCAAAGCCGTTGAGTCTATAGACACAGCTGTAGGAAGGAGAAGTAACTTTGGGTTTGAAAATGTCACTTGTCAAATGGTGATACATTTTTTATTATTTTTAAGACAAAATTTAATTCTCACGCCCAGTTTTTAAACAAATCCAGCAGCTTTGGAAAGGAACTGCTAAATTCATATTGTCTTTTTGGTTGCCTGGAATCTCTCCAATATTGAACTTTTTCTATTTGTTGATAACGGGTACAATTGAACCTAAAACTGATACATTTAAAAAGAAAAGCAAATTAATATTGCCAAAATATTTTTAGAGAAGCCTGAAATATCATTTGAACTGTTAAACTAATACAACAATCCCTTTATTTATGGAGGTCTAAATTACAGGATTAACAGGTTTTATACAGAATATGTTCCCATGGAGACTTCATATTTTAATGTTCATGTACAATCTGTAGAGAAATTTCTAGGGATGCACTGATAATGATATATCAAATATCGACGCTTCATGAAAATTTGCTGAACTGGGTATTAGCTCCAAAATATTGGTTCTGTAGATATTCTGGTTTGGACTATGAGCTGATATAATAAAACTATTTACTGGTCATAGTTCGTTCAGAAAGTCTCATAATGTTTGAACTTTTAATATACAAAGTTTTTGTGTAGTTACTTGAGAACTACATAACACATTTTGTTGCACAATAAAGTATTTTAGTCCCTGCACTGGTATCAGGTATCAACAGATGCTTAAAGTCAAGGTGTCAGATTGGTATCGGAACTGCTGGTTTGGTGCATCTCTATAAATTTCCATTTGTCCCCTGCATGTGACCCATCCTTCAGTGCAACCTGTCAGCAGCAGTGGGCACCGGCACAAATTTCCAGATCTTGAGCTAGTCTTGGTCAGAATTGCCTTAGCTCGAGGATTTTACATATTGTGCATGTTTTTGGTCGATGGGGGAAACCAGAGTGGCAGGAAGAAGCCAACCCAAGAGAAACATACAAAGTCTGCACAGAAAGGCTAAGAGTTAAAATGTTCCCGCTGTGAGGAGAGAGTAATTGTAATTTGCAACCATTCAAATTGCATTTTCATTTCAGTCACAAAGTGGAGGCATCAAACAACCTTCTGAGTAAGTCCTGTAAGTCTGACCAATGATAGCATCAAAATGTGTCTGTTATGAATTTGATTAAAAAAAAAAAAAAAAAAAAATGCCTTTAGTCATTTCACATTATCACAAAAAAAGTGATAAAAGTCTCAACTCTGCTCCAAATCATATTATTTTACTGACAGAGGATTGGCTGTGGATCTGTTCATTAAAAGACCCAACTTCACTTAATTTTAACAATTTTTAACTATAGAATCTCAATTAAAAATTTAATAATTGCACAGCCGTAACAGATGATTTTGTTTCTTTTAGTCAAAGGAGAAAACCCACACAGAGAGAATATACAAACTCCACACTAAATGGCCCTTTATTTGTATATGTTTGGGTAGATCCAAATGGCTTACGGGAGTTGTAGTTCTTTTTACATGAATGGACTACAGTTAGATAATGAGAGGAGACACATTACTGTAAAACCTGGAATGAAGGGAATGTGGTAAATTATAGGCAATAGACACAACACCACACAGAGCCAAGACGGTTCTCATATCAATAAGACTCCAGTGCTAGTTTAGCTACTGTAATATCTTCTGCAGAAACTTTAATATCTCCATGAGGTTTTATTATCTTTATTAAACTGTTATCTCTATAAACATGCTCTGAAATGTGTGTGATTCTTTGATAATTTTATGTTGATGCTCCTGGACTTGTTTAAATGTGTTTTTAAGTGGAGAATCCAAAATATTGTTTGCGTGAAATGGTCCACAGAATGGCATTCACCTCCATGGAGACAAACAGGGACCTGCAATAAACCAAGTATTCTTAAAGGAATATTTGGGAGTGCTTCTGGGTCTGGTAATGCACAAAATATGAAATAATATGTAAAAATGTACAGTGTATGTTATGGTATGGTCTGCTTTTTATTTATATAGGGACAGTGCACAACAATATATTAACCAAGGCTATGTTTATATGATGACCTTATCGCATCTTCACTTTTTATTTTGTGTTTAGACAAGTGTTTTTGGGGGAAATCTGCGTGCATATGGTGATGCAAAAGTGTGTGGAATTTAATTGGGTATGCATGCTAGACAGCAAGGTGGTGACGCTCGGTGGTCTAAACCTCTAAACGAAAGTTAACATGAGCAGGTTGGTGGAAATACTAAAAGTACAGATTCAGTGTATATAGATAAATTGAGATAAACTGAATTAAAACAGATATTCCTTAGGGTTGAAGTGATGAAATACTATTCTAAAAACAACAGAGGAAAAAGAGGATTTGGTCTTTCATTTGGGGACAGTGCATTCTCCTCTGGACAATGAGCGTGTTACTCGAGATGTTTTTTCAAAGCTCAGTGAGATGAAACCCTTCAGAGGAGGAGCAGCACCATGAAGAATTTTGACAAGCAAACAAATCTTAGCATATATCATTAGATTTTTAACATTTAATAAGTTTTATTTTGCTGCAGTAGGACAGTGATGATACTGTCGGGGTTTCTTAGCATGAATTCTCATCTCATCAGGAAGACAGTATTGTGTAAACAGTGTAGAATCTGAGGCATTATAATTAAATGAACCCTTATAGGCTGCATCATAATTTCAGATGGAGGGTAGTAACTTCATGGGAGATTTCCTGTTTTTTCAAGTTATATCCAAATGAATAATCCATAAACATTTAACCTCATCATTATAATATCAGGGTCCTCCTACCGTCCTTGGTCTTGAATAATACCACCACTTTCTGAAGCTATTATGAAAACGTTATTTCATTTTTGTTTATTTACTGACTTTGTGCCAGTTTTTGTTTGAAATGGATAGCCTCAGGAATTAGAGATATTAACCATAAACAAAAAAAAACAAAACAAAAAAAACAAAAAAAAAAGCAAATTCCACCATAGAATTTCAGTTCAGTTTAAACTATAGGGATTCTTTTACCACACTGAGAGACATTGTGAGGAGTACCCAACTGCAGGATTATTTTGCTTGTTTGCAGGTTGAGATGGTAGTGTAGATTTAAGGAACGTGGTGGAAGGAAAGAGCGGGAACTGTTGTGTGGAAAACTCTGTCTATAATAAAACCGGGAGGGGCCTCGGAAAAATGCAGAGGGAACACTGGCGTACATGTGTGAAGACTGCTCTGCTTATATCATGAAATGTTCACTCCTGGTTTAGACTTGAATCAGAATTGGTTTAGTCCTTGTTCAGTTCCAGTTTATTCCAGGTTTAGTTTTGGTCTAGTTCTGTTTTAGACCTGGTTCATCCCCAGGTCATTCCTTGTTCAGGCCTGGTTTAGTCCTGGTTCAGTCTGGGTTCAATGTATCAGATTTATAGCGCTTTTATGGACACTCAAAGACGCTTTACAGAACATGATTCATCCACTCCACACTCTGGGTTGTAAGCTGCTATTTTAGCCACCGCTGCCCTGGAGCAGACTGACAGCAGCAAGGCTGCTAATCTGTGCCATCGGCCCCTCCGACCACCACCATCACTCACACACACACAGCACTTTCATACTAGGCAGTGTTGGTGAAGTGCCTTACGCAAGAACACAATGACTGTTTTTGCGGCTGGCTCCCTACTGTGGCACCTGATTTTCCCAGTGATCTCCCATCCAAGTACTGACCAGGCCCGGCCCTGCTTAACTTCTGAAATCTGACAGGATCAGGCTTTGACAAGCTGGTATGGCCACATACCTGCTTGTCAAAGCCGGTCCGGGTTTACCAACTTACTCTGGGTTTACTCCAGGTTTAGTATTGTTTTGGCCCTACTTCATCCCTGTTTTAGTCCTGGTTTACTCCTTCATCCTATTTTTTAGTCCTGGTTCTTGCTTTAGTCATGGTTTAATCTTCATTTTGATATATCTGGTTAACTCCAATTATTTGGTTCAAAGAAGCTTATCATTAAAACTGATATTTTTGGGAATGGAGCAAACAGAAAGACAATATGAGGACATACTGTTCTGAAACTTATCTCAGAGACCTTTGTTTGTCTATGGTGTCACTAAATACATGAGCAAACACAGCAGATAAAAAGTGTTCTAACTGGTTTTAATGTTGTTTGGTCATAAATTCAAGTAAATGTAATTGTTAATAATAATAAATAATTATATTTTTAAAAAGATGAATAACCACCAACAGTTGAGGAGTTGGGTCTTCCAAGAACTTCATCCAGAACTCATTTTAATCAGTTAATACACTGAAAGACCATTTTCTGACCACAATGTTGTTGTTGTTTTGTTTTTGTTTTTTTGTTTTGTTTTTTGTTTTTTTGCACTGTATGAAAATGTTGCTGAGTTATAAATACAGAAAATTATAATCCCTTATCTGTTGGTAGGCTTGGTGTACCTGTACTCCATTTTGGGACTTCAGATGTTGTCTTGGTGCATCTCATCCTAACGGAACCAACCCCGCCTCTCTCCGATTGGCTGTAGGGTTACCAAAAGTATTAAAAGTATTGAAAAATCAACTAGTCAAAACTAGTTTGAAACTACTTTGAGCACGTATCAATAAAAAAAAAAATATCACATTGACAGGACAGTAACTAACTTTTCCTGAACAGCTATAGCTATCTTGAGCTATAACAGAAAAAGTATAAGAGCACATAGATTAGTATATGTCCATGGACCACTGTGGAACCTACCTGGACAACTGAGGGATTGCAAATATATAAGACCATACGGTAATATAAAAAAGTACTGCGATTTAATGTTGAAAATCACGTTTATTATCTAAAGTGAACGTGTTTTTTATTGTCATTGTGGTATTGGAGTCAGTATTGAGTATTGAATCTATTCCCTGTTTGCTCTTAGAGTGATGCACACTTCTCTCTGATTGGTTGTTTCCAGATGTATATGTGTCACACTTCTCTCTGATTGGCTGGTTGCAGGTGGAGTGGGCGGGGCAGTGATGGCGGGGTCCTCGGTGAAGGTGGCCGTGAGAGTGCGTCCGTTCAACGCCCGAGAAATTGCACGAAACGCCAAATGTGTCATCCAGATGCAAGGCAACTCCACGTGTAAGTAAAACCGCTAGCTCCACGTTAAATGCTCCATAAGAAACACTGGGAAAAATAGAACTAGTTCATTTTAAACAGCTTGCAATGTTATTTGTCACTTATAAGCACTTTTCTACGGAAGCCGAGAGGGGTCACAACAAATGCAAACGCCGCAACAAATACAAATGCGACACACAACAAAAAGCCACAACACACCAAAAAAAGCCACAACGGAAATGAGCGCGGGACTCTATTCCTGCAGTCATTTCCGTTGTGGCTTTTTGTTGTGTTGTCACCTTTGTATTTGTTGCGGTGTTTGCATTTGTTGTGACCCCTCTCGGCTTCCGTACTTTTCACAACTCTGTGATCAAACCAGTGTTTTCCATGACAGTAAAGCTACCAACAACTAGCATGCTAATATGCACTTGCTAATCATAAGTCAATAAAATGTGCTATAATTAGATGTAGATGGCACTTAGCTGACATATTTTGCTCAAATACATGAGGAAAAGTCAAGTCTAGGACTATATCATACATAATGCATAATTATTTTACACATTATTCATTGTTATCCACTGTTTTGATCTAAAACAGTTTAATAATAGAATCGGGTCTACTGACTTCCCGTTTAAAACTCTTCAAAGTGACATTCATCTCTGCAGCAGATTTAAATTTCACTTTGTTGGCGTTGTAACATTTTTAACCCTGTGACCTGGAGTCTGAATATTTTTGAATAATTGTAACTAAGTACAGCGCTGTGGGCAAGATAGGGGGTAGGTGAAAACAGACATTTTCAGAGCACTCAAGCCTCAAATAAATACTATATCCTCTTTAAACTTATAATTGGCCTGGAAAGTGACAAGACGTTGTACACAGTTTGTTTCCCTATGAGTGGATCACATTGCACACACTTTTTTTTATGATGCAACACTCTGAACTACAATCCCAGCATGCCTCAGTGATCATGTGATGTGCTGCTGCTTCCTGTTTCAGAGTTATTCCCGTCAGTGGGTATTTGTGTCCCAAACATTTACTCCAGTGACAGCCCACCCACAACTGTCCAACGCTGTAGTAACATTACTATTATACTCAATGGGGAATGCTAATGATGGTGTAATGAGGAAAGTAACACAAAGGGAATTAGTACTAAATATTTATAATGTTATAAGACATGCATCATGCTGGGGGTATTCTACACATTCCACTATTAGAGGTGCATGTAGCAGTTACCATGGTGTCACAATGCACACATTAGCAAGCACTGACAAAAAAGTAAGATTGTTTGGAAATTTAAGAAAAAAAAAAAAGATTTAAACAGCACATTTTCAGGAGCCTGTGACCAAAGAAGTGTTTATGGTCCTTGCTTGCTAATGCTAACTAGCTTGTGACTGTAATATCAGAGGTGTGAGAGGTGTTTAAGTGCAGAAATCATTAATATTATATCTCTTGTAGTTCCAGCCAAGTCAGTTCTGTATGTTAAGATTGGGTTGGTAGTTTTTCCAGTTAGTTTCACATCCTCAGGAAATATTGATGACATCAGCTGCAGAGTATTATGTTACATTACAGTCAGTGTTGGGGAGTAATGGATTACATGTACCGCCGTTACGTAATCAGAGTACAAATTATGAGTAACTGTATTCCGTTACAGTTTCAATGAGTGGTAATTGGATTACAGTTACTTTGCTGAAATAAGTGGATTACAAGGCAGTATTTTCCTGTTTTCACATTTTGTGCTACATCCCATTTATTTATTTTTTATTTCGGTAATTCTACTCATTGCTGGAAACCCAAACAGAACGCGCGCAATAAGAGCGACGTAAACGTCATGTTAAAGTTGGCGGTGTCAGTCACACAGTGGAAGCAGCAGTGCATATATATATATATAAATATATATATATATATATATATATATATATATATATATATATATATATATATATATATATATATATATATATATATATATATAAAAAACAAATATAAAATCGCCTACAACTTAAATGTGAAACCGGAGCTACTGGCACTGGTGAAAACAACCTGCATAGACTCATAATATCTGCACTACTGTCCTATAGTGACCTGCGACATGAGTGGACGCGCACACAAACACACACAAACACACACCTTCATCATCATCATCAACCTGAGAACCCGCGGACCACGTCTCCTTCCGTAGTTACAGCGCGGACACCGCCGTCTCGTGCGCCGCGTGTGGACCGTGTTTTCTAGCATAAACCGCGCTTCCTCCTGTGCGCCTCTAAACCAGAACTAACACCAGGACTAAACCAGGACTAACACCAGGACTAAACCAGAACTAACACCAGGACTAAACCAGGACTAATCCAGGACTGAACCAGGTTTAAACTAGGACTAAACCACGACTAAACCAGAACTAAAGACCTGGTCTAGACCTGGTCTAAACCAGGTCTAAAATCAGGAGTAAACCAGGTCTAAAAATCAGGACTAAACCAGGACTAAACCAGGTCTAAACAACATGACACCTAACAGTAGGTTGACATAATTTAATGTGATCTCATATAAAAAATAATTTCTCTATCAATAATATTTTTTAATATTAAGGAAAGGCTTATCTTGTTACTGTTTTTTAACAGACAAAACCTCTTATATTAAGATATCGTGGTCTTTGTTTCTCTACAGCAAACAGTTGCTTATTCATGGAGACTTGGGCTCAGACAATTTGAAGACAACAAACAAGAATTTTCAGGATGTGGTTGCTACATTCATGTCGTTTAAAAAACATGACAATATCAAGTAATCCAAAGTAATCAGATTACGTTACTCACTTTAAGTAATTTAATGGATTACGTTACAAACTACATTTTGTGGTGTGTAATCTGTAATCTGTAGGGGATTACATTTTAAAAGTAACCTTCCCAACACTGATTACAGTGCATTGTTATTTTTATTGAGCCTATTATATTTGAAAGCTGTGACAGGAAGACATTTTCAATATCAACACACAACAATACAATGCACAATACCAACAATGGAACTGTATGGCAATGCTGTGAGAATACAAATATATTATATGGAGACTTTGAAGCTGATGTCATCAACATTTCCTGGGGGTGTCATTCTAACTGGAGGCACTACTCTGTCAGAAGCTCTATTAGACTTTAATCTAATCTTTATTTGAATACACCATGACTAGCTCACTTAGCTGAAGTACAACATGTGAGCTGATTTGTGCTGTTAAACAAGTTTCTCTCAAATAACATTACCGCTCCTGCGAAGAATTGTAATTTTCAGAGATAGGGACGTTCGCTTTCTTAAGATATATTAAACACAGAGCAGTGGAAAGGAATTGTCTAAAATGTGCTCGAGATTAGGTCACATATGCAACTTTAGGCTGCTTAAAATGTTTTTATTAAGGCCAACTAAAATATCCAGGTCAAATTATGCATGATAGACATACATTAATCGTTTGTATATTTGATTTTACACTCATATTTAGTTTGTGGGACTGCAGTTTATCATCCCGCCCACTCCCGCGTTTTGTAGTCCCGCACCTGCCTGCGTCCGCAATGAGCTTTTAAAATGTGTCCCGTGCCCCACTGTTTTGCAGCGGGTCCCTTGGGTGCAGGGCTCTACATTAGCTAGCATTAGCCAACAGTTTTTCAGTGAGTCACTCTCACCTTTTTGTTGAAAATCTAAAATCTTGAAATCACCTAAAATCGACCGTGAATGCTCATATTGATCAAAGGCTCCTAAAAATGTGCTTTTAAAATCCATTTTTCTTGAGTTTTCAGATTATTTTAAAATTTATTTGGCAGTGTTTGCTAATGTGTGCATTGTATAACACCCCCCAGCATGATGGAACTGCAAAATATCAATTCTATTTTTAAAGTTGCACTGTGTAACTTTTCTTGTGAGGGGTCTTCAGCCTTCTTGTATCCATGAAGTTTTATTCCTTAGCCTGGATTGTTCCACAGTGCGGTATTATATTTTTCTATCTTGCGTTTATTCAGCTACAGGTGTTGTCGTTGTTGAGAAAACCAGACCTCCGCACACCTGGCCTGTAACCTTAGCTTTTGTTAAATAAATGTTTAAATTGCCAAAAAACATAAATTACAGTAAATTGTGGATTTTGGATGGAATTTTCAGTGTTGATTACGCGTCTTTTTTTCTTTTCAACCTTTTTCCACAAACTTGACTGATATAAAATGATGATAATTTTTAACCACCAAATTGAGAAATAATTAGAAAAACATGACAATATCGCATGCAGACTTTAAGGAACATTATTTTTAAGGTACCCTACTCAGCTTTTCTGCTGGAAGGTCTCCTACCTGCTTGTCTCCATGGAGATGTTTCTACTTTCCTTGAAATGTTGCATGGTATGACATTAAACATATCCATCTAACATTCATTACAGGAGTGTCGTGTGCTCAAAAATAAAACATTTCCTTCTGTGAATAAGGGCGACTCTCCACAGTAATATATGTTTGTGCTGTACCCTGCTTGTCTCCCTCATGGTAGATGGGTTTAGTCTATACTGTGGACAATCTAAACAAAGCAATAATATTTTCATGGAGGCAAGCAGGTGGCAGACCCTCCTCTACAAAAGTTACACGGTGCACCTTCAAAGTAGCAGCACCTTTTACCTTCATACTGTTTCTGGCTACTCTCCCCACATCTGGTCACAATGAAGCATGCCGACACAGCCCTGTGTTTTTAAATGCCTGTATTCTGTCTCTGCACTAATGCCAACCAGACAGTCCTCCAAAGCAAACGGACTACAATCCCAGCATGCCTCAGTGATCATGTGACCGTGCAGACGTTGCTGTGGGAATGTGTCTGTTTTTGGCGTTAATGACAGACTTGTGATGCTTTGGAATTTGAGGCTTAAAATTTAACAGTGGCGATAGAAATTCCTGGGCCAATGGACTACAATACCCAGCATGCTTCAGTGGTCATGTGATATGCTGACAAATTTACAGCTCTATAAGAAGCATACCAGCACTCCTGTTTCATACCATGGTGTTTTCAATTTCTGTTTACAATTGTATGTGTTCTCATCCTCGTAGCTATTGTAAATGTAAGATTATGACAGAAAATCTTGGTGGAGTGGGTCTGACCAGAACAACTTTTTAATATCTCAATCTAATCTTTCTAACAAATATTACAATTGAATTGAAGTGCAGTTGAAACAATGAAATAAAACACAACTCCAGGCATGCTTTTGAGGAGTTAACACCATTTTAACATGACTTAAAGCTCAAAAGTGTCAATTTTGCACAATATAAAACCTTTAAGTAATAATGTTGTTTCATCATTGTTACAGGGCCTGTGTCCAATTTAACATGTATTTGAGAAAAATTTGCCCTACCCCAGTACCCCAGTAATATTGTATAAGCAGCCTATATTATAAAGCATTTTCTTGTCAGAGAATCAAGAAGTGCTCTGTTCACATGCTAGTTATTTTGAGCTTTACTGTGATGATAAGTTGTGAAAACCACCTATAAATTCATCATGGTGAATAATTAAGATGCTTGGAATGCATAAGGTGAGGAACAACTCTGGGCCACTGCAAACATTTAAACTACTTCTATCTTTCTTGTTTTTAAGACAGTAAGAACCTTTAACTTGCATTTGAAGATTAAATGAACAGAGATTCTCCATTTTCACAGACTCCCTATTTCTCCACCCACATCCCTGATTATTCAAAATGTTCAGACTCCAGGATAAACCTGTGTAGGATTTAAAAAAATTGTAAAAACATAATATATATTTTTGAAAATGGTCCTTTCTTTGCCTGTTTTATGCTGACAGTTCTGTTAGTTTCTGCAAGGCATGCTAGTAGTCTCAGCAGAGATGTTGGCTTGTTTAAATATAAAAGAATGAGAACTTCACACATCAATTACTTGAGACAGGTGCGTTGGAGGAGAGGGAGCAGCCCGAGAATATAGAGAAAAAAATCCCGTACACCGTCTTACTTGCAAATTGGGAGATTTATTAGGACAAACCGTGCAACGTTTCAGCACTAGGCCTTCATCAGGCAAACTCTCTCTCTTTTTTTCTCTATGTAGCTTGTTTAAATACAAAATACCGGTTCTTGGTACTCAAACATTGTTACTGTATGGACTACAATCCCAGCATGCCTCTGTGGACACATGATATGCTGCCATTTCAACACACCAGTTATTATTAGATGCATATTTTTGTCCGAGGTGTTAATGAAGTAATAGTTTGACGTGTGTTGTTTTCGTATCCTGTTCAAAATCTAAAAACTCTGGTCTGATCTTAACTGTATTTTAGTAAGTAAGTAAGAGTAGTCCAACCTGTCATAGGCACTTTAAGGGTATTACTAAGGTACCCCAGAATTTTCCCACTGTGGCTTAGTAAATAATTATTAACCAATGCTGTTTTCTAAAAATACTTAGCGATGCTCAGCCAAATAAAGATTTCAGTGACGCATGATACAGAGGCCAGTTTGTGCAGAGTGGAAGAGGAAGCATGTATATTCAAGGTATCACTAAAGTCTAGAACTGAAAGCGTGGTTAGCCCATCTCCTGCCTCTCATCAGTGGGTTGTGGGTTAGACTTTCATGGTAAATGAGTAAGAGTGAATGGTTGTTTGTCATTCCCTGTTGCTTGATTTCACAAGTCACGAGTTTAACCAAACAAAAGCTGCATTCTTATCTTAAAGACATTATCTACAAATAATGTTTAGTATTTTCAATCTTATGACCTAGAACAAAAAGTCTGAAAATGTATTTTGGGTGATGTGAGTTGTTACAGATTTCCAAACCTATTTCTAAAATAGGTTAAGTGAAAATATCAAAGGGAAGCAATGATTAAAATGTGTACTTGAGAATAAAAGGCTCATCATAATCGTATTTTGATCACCGTTATCGACAATACAGACGCTAAAACTTGTGCGAAAATATCAGCATAACAAAGCATTATAAAATCAAAATGTCAGAACAGAATAAATCAATTTTCATCAGTATTAATATACTTTGTTTGTAATTACGATCTAACTAGAAGCTTTTAGTCACTAGATTTCGAGGTTTAGAGAATTTAAGAATTAGAAATAATCATTTGTTTAGTCAACTAATCAAAAAAATAAGTGCTGAAAAGCTTGCTAAAATAATTTTTTGTTGCAGCGCTAGAATTTAAGAACTGGACTGAGGCTGAAGACTGGGCTTAGGACTTGACCAGAACTAGACCAGACCTAGAACAGACTTAAATGAAGACTATACTAATACTCCAGTATATATTGTAGTGTTGTCATGATACGGCAATTTCAATTCATAGACTCAGTATTACTTACTATGTGGGTTTATATCCGTGTAATCCCTCGGTCGTCCCGGTAGGTCCCATACTGGTCCATGTGCGTAAACTAGTCTATGTGGTCTGGTTCTGATACAGCTCAAGATCATTCTTTAGTTTCATGTATGTCTGCTTGATGTAACTTTTTAGTATCCATACCTGCTCAAATTAGTATCTGGTTTTGATAATAGTTTTAGTATCGACTAATATCTGATTTTTGATACTGTTTTTTCCTATCAGTTCCGATGTCCGATATTTGTACAACAACCAATTTTTGATGATACTGATTTCACAGTTTTAATAAGTACAGCAAGGTTTACAAATCAATTTCAATTTGGAGCAAATTTCACAAATGTCACAACTAATAATAGGCCAATAATATTTAATACAGATGGACGTAGATCAAATTAATATTGTTGAAATGCAGATTTTTTTATGTAATACAGTGAGTTCTTGGGTGTAGTCATGAATGGAAATTACAGTTTCAACATTTCTGAACTGGCCTTTTAGATATTTCATGGCAAAGTACAACGTTATCAATAGGAAAAACTGACTCCTGCCGCCATTCTGGGACTATGACATCATCACAATCTAGACTCTGAAAAGCACCATTTGGCAGTTTTGAAATCTGCCTGTTTTGATAATAAAGTTTGTGTGTATTGTTTTCCAGGTATCAGTAACCCGAAACAAAACAAGGATGGAGCCAAGACCTTTACTTTTGATTATTCCTACTGGTCCCACACGACGGTATGTAACTCTTCTGTTACTTTAAACGGCCCATATTATTCTGTTTTCTGATCTCTTATAATGCTGTTTCAAAAACATATGCAGAATTTAGTTTCATTCACACATGTTTAACACACAAACCCTGCATATTTAGGCTGAGTTCTTCTCTCAGATAAAAACCATGTCATGTGGTAATACACCGTCACTAGAATCATTGGGATTTCAACCATGGAATTGCCAATCTCTGCTGAACTAAAGGCAAAAATAAGCTACGGCAGAGCATTTTATTCTTTAGTAATTAATCACTAGATTTATATAGCTCCTTTCAAGACACAAAGCTTTGTGCTTTGACAAGCAGGTATGGCCACTTTTGAGGTTTAGAGATGTAGACATCCTAATAATAAATAATTACTCAAACACGTGTGAATAAAACAAAACACTCCTGGTATGTTTCGGCTGAGGTAACTTTACCACATGTCTTAAAGCTCACAAGAATCCATTTTGCATAACATAGGACCTTTAATCCGGATGTAATATGCATAAAAGTAGATAAGTAATTAAAGTAATTAGACCTTGTCATAATTCTACAAAAATATTTAATCTCTTAAAAAAAAAAAAGAATAATTAGTCCTGACTACTCCTAACGTCTTTTCTTTTATGAATTTGTTATATTTCCTTTTTTTATTTCCAGGACGAGGACCCCGCTTTTGCCACTCAAAAAAAAGTGTACAAAGATATCGGTGAGGAGATGCTGCTTCATGCATTTGAAGGTAATTTTCACCTCTGCTCCATCTGACTCTGTCCTCTGCATCCTCTGTTCCTCTTCTGGGAGATAATGCCATAATCTGTGAAAACACCTGAAAATAACCTTTAAAATCTCTTTCACAGGGTACAATGTGTGTATTTTTGCATATGGCCAGACGGGGGCAGGCAAGAGCTACACCATGATGGGCAAACAGGAGACGGGGCAAGAGGGCATAATCCCTCAGGTGAGTCTGACTAAACCTGTGCTGTAACTTTCATTATGATTAAACATTTTCCACTAAATTTAATGACGCTTCTGTCCTCAGCTTTGTGAAGAACTGTTCCAGAAAACTGGGGAAAACCAGGACCCAGATCTGCAGTATTCTGTCGAGGTATTAGACCAGGACTCAACCAGGACTGAGCAATGATTGAGCCAGGACCGAACCAGAACTTAACTTAGCCTGGCACAGCCAAACTCTGAAAAGCAATAGAGTGTGGGATACAAATTGTGCAACCACAAGGAAGACCAGTGATCTGCCAAAATAATAATGTAAATTTCGCGAGAATGCAGAAGGCAATCAGTTTTATTTTTTGTTCAAAGATTTTTTGTGGAAGAAGCCCAGATGTCTCTTCTGCTGTCAGCAAACAGCTTGTAGTTTGTATAAATTCAGGCAAAAATGCAGTTCCACGAGCTCTGGGTCTTAATCTTTGTTTAAAAAACACATGCAGTGTCCGTTTGAAAAATCACAGTACTGGAAAACGTAGATAGATGTGAATGAATGTAACTAAACCACTAGACCAGACTGAGATCCTCTGTTTGAAATGCAGACTCAAATGAGAACTAAACTCATTTTCTCAACTGTGCAGGTGTCATACATGGAGATTTATTGTGAGCGCGTGAGGGACCTGTTGAACCCGATGTCTCAGGGCACTCTGAAGGTCCGAGAGCACCCCATCCTGGGTCCATACGTCCAGGACCTGTCCAAACTCGCCGTGACCGGATTCTGCGACATCCAGGACCTCATGGACGCCGGGAACAAAGCCAGGTTTGGTCCCAGACTCCGACTCGGACTAATGATTTGTTCAGACCACAGTATCAGGGGTGTCTAGTTTAAGTTTATGGTGGTACAACACTTCCTCTGTGTGTTTCAAGCATTCACACAGCACATTTTGACCAGAGTTTAAAAAATTTAACTTTTGGCTAAATTTAATGCACGTCAACAAGCATCTGTCCTCAAGTGCAAAGGCGTCCAACTAGAGGCATTTGGCTTAATTTTGACGCCGCGCTCTGAACCCAGTATACGACTTATACAAAGACTTGGACTCGAACTAGAATCAGAAAGGTTTTATTACTCATATCCTGGAGATGTAGAGGCCCTGGAGAGATGGGAGGCTGCAGCCAGTCACCTTCTGAGTTCTGCTGCAATCTCTGTCTGTCCTTGGCTGCCAGTACCTGAACCAAAACTAAACCAGAACTTGGACCAAGATGAACCAGAACGTGTTCATTTTATTTTTCCAGAACTGTAGCGGCCACCAACATGAACGAGACTTCCTCCAGATCTCACGCTGTTTTCACCATCGTCTTCACCCAGAAACGCAGAGACCAGCTGACTGGCCTCGACACTGAGAAGGTACTATCAAAACCTGGTCTATAACCAGACCTCACACCTGGTTTAGTTCTGGTTTAGTCTCAGTGTAGATCTGGTGTAGTCCTACCTGTCATATGGATGGGGAGATTTATTTTTTTGTCATTTTAAATTTGTTTTCCAGGTGAGTAAGATCAGTCTGGTGGATTTGGCTGGAAGTGAAAGAGCCGATTCTTCAGGCGCCAAAGGCACACGACTGAAGGTGAGAAAACAAAATCTAAACTACAAAATATAAAAAATAAAGATTCACATCTGGATACTCTGCTTTTGCATTGTATAAAACTCTTCTTTGTCTTCAGGAAGGAGCCAATATCAATAAGTCCCTGACGACGCTAGGCAAAGTCATTTCAGCTCTGGCTGAAATGGTAAGTGCAGTTTAATATTTTTTAACCTTCAAATCTTTTTTTTTATTTTTTTTTTATGCCAAATTGTTCAAAAATATTTCATGTTTTTTTATTTATTTATTTATTTTAGCAAGGCACAAAGAAAAGGAAAAGTGACTTCATTCCCTACAGAGACTCGGTCCTAACCTGGCTCCTCAAAGAAAATCTTGGTGAGAGCTCTTTTAGACCCTGGTTTAGACCTGGTTCAGTCTCGCTTCAGTCCCAGTTTAGACCCGAGTTAGTCATAATTTGGACCCATAGGCTTGTCCAAATTTAGGTTGGCTAATAAAGCAAGAAAAATAATAGCTTAATTTTGTTACATACTAAGAATGTCATATTTACTTGCAAATATTAATAAATAAATAGCTTAAGATATTGGCAAAATAAATCCTTTTTGCAGTCCTAGTTTGGTCCCTTGGTATTTACTGTTATATTGTTATACTGTTATACTGTAGCGTCTATTATCAGACCTCTGTATAATTGTACCCAACCTAATGAGCCTAATCAATTTTAGTTTAGATCTGGTTAATTGATGTTTTAGGGTTCTATTTGGTTTATTTTAACAATTTATAAATGTAAATTTTTTTCAGGTGGAAATTCACGAACGGCGATGATTGCAGCTTTGAGTCCAGCTGACATCAACTATGAAGAGACCCTCAGCACGCTCAGGTCTGAACCTTGGAGCTTGAATTGATAAGAATAAGATTACATAGAGAATACAGGTCACGTGAGACTGTTTGGTGGTTAATAGATACGCAGACCGGGCCAAGCAGATCCGCTGTAACGCCATCATCAATGAAGACCCCAACGCCAAACTGATCCGAGACCTCAAGAGCGAAGTGGAGAGACTGAGGAGCCTGCTCTGCTCCCAGGGGCTGCATGACCTACTGCAAAACCAAGGTACTACTATTATTACTACCACTGCTCCTGCTATTACTGCTAATACCATTACATTACTTGCCAAAAAAAGTAGTAGTTAATGTCTTATTTCAAATCATCATGTGTTCAGTTATGTTCAATATAAACTCCAAACTTTTTTGCTATTATGGACAAAACTTCTATTACTACCTCTACCACAAGTATTACAGCTAATTCTTACAAACTACTCTGTTTTTTTCTGAAGGAAACAATGAGAGCTTGGCAAATGCTAACATCGGAGAACACACAGCGAATGGCATCGAAGGAAATCAAAGCCCCGCTTCCCCAGGTATATTTTCTTAGTAATAATAAAAAGAAAACGGATAAATAAATGTTTGATAAATGTGTATGGTGTTTGATTGACAGGTGGCGATGCGTCTAGCGGCAATGCGTCTCTTAATTCTGACATCTTATTGGACGACGATGCGGAGGGGGAGGGGTCTGTTGGAGCAGAGCCAATCAGCAAAGAGGAGGCAGCTGAGAGACTTCTGGTAAAAACAAAATACATTTAATCATATTTGTGCTGATCATTTGTTTTCCTGTTAATATTTGTTTGTGTTTTGACTTTTGCAGGAGACTGAGAAGATCATCGCTGAGCTGAACGAGACTTGGGAAGAGAAACTGAGGAAGACAGAGTCCATACGATTAGAAAGGTCTGAAATTTATTTTAGTTTAACGCCCCCATATTACTCTGTTTTCTGATCTATATTATAATGATATTTCCTCATCAGAAACTTACCTGGAGTTGTGTTTAGTTTCATTGACACATGTTTAACACACAAACCTTTCATATATAATTCTTGTCTCAGGACTGGTTCACTGCTTCTGAGACTTTTAAAGGTGCCCTATGTAACTTGTGTTATTGCTTTGCCTGGAATGTTTCATAGTATGGCATTAATTGGCACTCAAGTAACAACAGAACAACTTTGTATAAATAGAAGATACAAACATTCTGACACTTTCTGGCTATCTACGGCCATTAAAGAGTCTTATTTATCAACAATTTACATGTCCAACCAGGATATCCACTGAATCAATATTTGGAAGTTGAAATCCAATTATTAAATCCTTTCTGAGTAAATTATGGTTTGCTTTTTTCAATGGACAGTATTTTTTACTAATGTGACGTGCCACAGGGAAGCACTGTTGGCTGAGATGGGCGTGTCCATAAAAGAAGACGGAGGTACTTTGGGTGTATTCTCCCCAAAAGGAGTGAGTGGCAAGCAAACACATTTAAATCATTGCACAGTTAATCAAATCAAACCTGGACTCAGACTCTCCTCTCATCTTTAATTTTGACAGACACCTCACCTGGTGAACCTAAATGAAGACCCACTGATGTCTGAATGTTTGATCTACTACATAAAAGAGGGAGTCACCAGGTAAATATAGACACGCTTCATCTGTGCGTGTGTGTGTGGACATTTTAAATTATGTGTTTAAAATGTGTGTTGTTGTTTTTTTCAGAGTTGGACAGCAGGATGTGGACATTAAACTTTCAGGGCATTTTATCAAAGAAATTCACTGTGTTTTTGTGAGTGAGACCAACGACAATGGAGAAGGTAAATAGCAGACTCTTCTCCACGTGTTTTTATGTAGATCATGCACAGCACCCCCTGGTGGTCACTTTGTTGTACACTCTTTATAAAGCAGCCTTTGGATTCAGGTAAACAGGTAAAGTGCGTCACCAAGTCATGTTTCTATAAAAATATGTTTGCGTTTTGATTTTTTAAATTTTTTTTTTTTGTGTGTGTGTTTTTTGATTCTTTGTTGATGGTCTTTGGAGGTTTAGTCCAACTCATACAACTTTTTTTATGCACACTCTATTTTATACTTTATAGTTTGCTTATGTTATTTATAGCATAACTTTTTGCCCAAAAATAGACTAAAATAAAAGCATGTTTGTTTTTTTGTATATTGCACTGCAAAGGTAGAAAAATATGCAAGCTTGCATTTCTACAACCCTGATCCTTATTTGGCGTGGAGGAGGGCCTGCTTATTTTCCATGGAAATATTGTTCCTTTTGGTTATAATCCTTAACTGAGAATGTTCCCAAGTATGGTTTTAACTTTCTGTTCCCATGGAATCATGCAGGGGAAATGCCACCTCCAGAAAGTTACACGGTTTGGAAATATGGTGGCCAACCAAAAACTGTTCTAATACTTGATACTTCCATTCAGTGTAATTATATTTAATGTAACCTGTAAAAGTAAAGTTACCTGTATAAGTAAAATAATTGTTTGTTGAACGAACCAATAAGTACTGTTTTGTTTTTCGGTGCAGTGGTGGTGACTCTGGAGCCTCTGGTCGGGGCTGAGACTTATGTGAACGGGAAACTCATCACTGAAGGAGTGGAGCTCAAACAGGGTAAAACATTTTGTGCTAAAGATGCAAAAACAATTAACAATTCAGCCCTGCCCATCTCCTAATGTCTTCATAATCTAGAACATAAATGGAACCTGTTAAAATGGTACCAGGCCTTAACTAGACTTTGCAGTTGAGGTCCCGGGCCGATTGCATGGTTATAGTTTAGGAACGCCTTCTCCAGTCTCTCAGCTTTACCTTTTATAATTCCCTAATCCCTGTGTTCTGTATCTGCAGGAAATCGTATAGTGATGGGGAAGAACCACGTGTTTCGGTTTAACCACCCGGAGCAGGCTCGTCTGGACAGAGAGCGCCGCAGTGCTGCTCTCCAACAGAAGGAGGCGCTGGAGGGGCAGAGGGAGGGCAGCCCAGACCCACAGATGGAGCCTGAGGACTGGACCTATGCTCAGAGAGAACTGTTGGAGAAGCAAGGGGTGGACCTCAAACTGGACATGGAGAAGAGGTATAGGGCAGACATAAGAGTGGCTTTAAGATTAATCATAATGTGAATGATTGCAATGTGAATGGTTGTATCTAAAAATCGCAAAAAAATGCAATTATCAGGTAGTATACTCTGCAGTAATTAAAAATAATGAGTAGAGTAGATTTTACTATCTAGGCTTACTGTATATTTTCACAATGCAATCTCATCTCCATATAACATCGTATCAAGTTATTTTTACTGGAAGAAAATCTTGATTTCCTTCTGACAATGGCATAATTGTACCTAAAATTTGATTTTTCTTTCTTATTTCAACTGAAATGCTTTTGACACTTCACATAATCCCAAATAATATACATAAGGGAAGTTATCAAAATAAGGACTATACAGTGAAACAGAACACAAGAAATTTCATATTTTGTTGTTGCAGACTGCAGGACATGGAGAGTCAGTATCGAAAAGAAAAAGAAGAGGCTGATCTACTATTAGAGCAGCACCGACTGGTGAGTCTAGGAACAGCAAAAAATATACAGAGATTTGGGTCTAGTTACATTTTAAACTATCTTGTTCTTTGTACAGTACGCAGACAGTGACAGCGGAGATGATTCGGACAAGCGCTCGTGTGAGGAAAGCTGGAGGCTCATTTCATCTTTGAGGGAGAAACTTCCTGCCAACAAGGTACAGTTCACTCACTCATTTTCAAGGCTTGACAACCAAAATAAGTTAAACATGTCCATACTTAACAGCATTTAAATTGACTTGACCTGTATTCTTTTTGTACTGTCTTCAGGTGCAGACAATCGTGAAGCGCTGTGGCCTCCCGAGCAGCGGAAAAAGACGAGAGCCGCTTCGAGTTTATCAAATTCCCCAAAGACGGAGGATTGGAAAGGACCCTAAACGCCTCACTGTGGAAGACCTCCGCATGCAGGCCGTCAAAGAGATCTGCTACGAGGTAAGCAAACCCGGTTAAATCCTGGTTAAGATCAGTTTTAGCCGTGATTTTTGCCTTTTTTATGTAGTTCAGTCCCTCATTGGTCTTGGCTCCCGCCTGATTTAGCCCTTGTTCATTACTTTTTTGAGCTTAGTTTGGGCCTGTTTCTGTCCTGGTTTATTTTTTGGAATGCTGTAGTAAGACCTGGTTTATCCCTTGGTTTAGTCCATGATTTGGTCCCTGGTTCAGTCCCTGGTTTAGTCCAGATTCAGACCCGGTTAAGTTCTTTTTAGACCTAGTTCAGACCATGTTTCCTCTTTCCTAGGTTGCGTTGGGAGATTTCCGTCACTCGCGACAGGAGATTGAAGCCCTGTCCATAGTGAAGATGAAGGAGCTGTTCCGGATGTATGGAAAGAAGGACCAGCCAGAGGGGCAGAGCTGGCGCGCCGTGGCCCAGGACGTGTGCGATACGGTGGGCATCGGTGAGGAGCGAAGCCCCCCGAGTGAAGATAGCCCTGGAGCTCCCGGAGAACCAGATCAACCGGCCAATCCCAGCGGACTGCAAGGCCTCAAGGCTCATATAGACAAGCTCACAGACATACTAGAGGTGAGACCTAAGATAGTCCTGGTTTGGTTCAGGTTTAGTTCTGGTTTATTCCTTGTTAAATCTTGATTCTGGATTAGTTCTGGGTTAATTCTTGCTTAATCCTGGTTTAGTCTTGGTTCAGTCCTGGTTTAGTCTTTGCCTAGTCCTGGTTTACACTTGGGGTAGTCCTTGGCTAGATTCATCATTTAGACATGGTTTTACAACTAGTTCTAGACATAAATTCAGACCTGTTGTAAACCTTGGATTATTCATTTTACTTGCTATTGTTCTCTTTTAGGACCTTTTTTCAGTCTCGGTTTTACCTGGTTTGGTCCCTGGTTTAGTCTCTGGTGTGGTCCCTAGTTTAGTCTCTGGGTTGGTCCCTGGTTTAGTCCCTGGTTTAGTCGCTGATTTAGCCCCTGTTTTAGTTCTTGGTTAAGGCCTTGGGTAAGTCTTGATTTAGTCCTGGTTCAGTCTTTGGTTTAGACCTGGTTTAGTCTTGGTTGAGTCCTGGTTTAGTTTTTTTTAGTCCTGATAAAATTGGTTTCTCTTTTAGGAGGTGAAGCTGCAGAACAACATGAAGGATGAAGAAATCAAAGCTCTTAGAGACAGAATGGTCAAAATGGAGTCCATCATTCCTGTGCAGGTGAGTGACATCTGACCCTCTTCTCTGCATCTTCCAGTGACTCAACGAGATGTAAAAATGCAAAATAATAATAATTAAACAAGTTGAATCAAATTATAATATGTTGAGATACACCAATTTTTTTTTTTTTTTTTATCAGATCAATAAATGTAAATAAACTTGTCAGTATCCCAAATTAAAGTTTAAAGAATTTGATGAAAATGAACAATTCACCAAAGCACAGCGTCTATCTGATAAAATAATTTTATTTCAAGGATGAAGAAATGAATGGGGAAGAGGGCGGGACCTGTCAGTCTGAAAATGGAATGACAGATGACTCGAGTGGTGATGTGCCAGAGACCAGAGTGCAACGTTTGATGGAGGAGGACCCCGCCTTCAGGAGAGGGCGCCTCCGCTGGCTCAAACAGGAACAGCAGAGGTTTCAGAATCTACAGCAGCAAAACATCACCAAGAAGCTGAGAGGACAACCCCAGAACCAAGGTACAGGACTTAACCTATGAAGAATAATTCTTAAATAAGAATAAGTCTTAAAATTTAAAACCTGAACAACTTTTGGCAACTTATTCTTATTTTTTATTTCTTTTCCAGCTCCCAATGCCCCTACAGTCCCGGTCCACCTCCCTGGCACTGGACGCTTCATCCCTCCCCAGGAATGCAAACTTAAATTCCCCTTTAAGAGTAACCCCGCCCACCGCCTCTCCTGGGGTCCCGCCACAGCCGCGTTGCAAGCTCTGGGGATTGCCGACGTTAGCATTGAACCGCTAAAAGATGAAACCAAATCGCAACTGAATCCCGAAGTTCCTCCCTTTAACAGCATGGCTACTGCTCCGACCAATCCGCCACCTCCTTTGCTGCCACTTCCTTTCCAAGTCCCACCTCCTCCCAGAATGAGATCACCAAGTCCACATCGCAACTGGCAACAACGAAATCCGCAACAGCAAGGAGGGTACCAACAAAATTACAACAATAATCAAAAAAGATACAGACGAAATTCATTGGATAATCCCAGAAATTATGACAATGGCGAGCAGCAACAAAATGGAGGACAATATCAAGGAAGGCCTAGACAGCGAAGGGGCGTGTCTCCGAATCCAGGGGGTGGGCCTAGAGGAGGAGGAGGCGGCGGAGGAAACGCAAACAACAACGATAGACGCGATTTTCAATTTAACCAAAATCGGTATCATCAGCATTACCCCCACCCGTACTACAACCCCCACAATGCACCATTCCAGCCTTTTCCAACTTATAACAGCTTGCCGCGAAATGGAGGTCAAAATCAAATTGGCGGCGGAGGAGGAGGAGCGGGGTGGGGCTTCCAGACTCCGCCCCGAATGAGGCGTCAGTTTAGTGCGCCAGATCTCCAGAAAGACGATACAAGGAGGCAAGCATGTGACCATAACGGAGGATTCTGATTGGTTCACTCAGAGGCTATGGAGAAAAAGGCTGTGTGGATTTCAGCACTTTTTGTTTAGTTTTTTTTACACGTCCGTAACCTCAGTCCTGCTGTTAGCGAGCGAGTCTACATGTAATCTGAAAGGCTGTTTAATGATGACAATGTAACTCAATAGCTCAAATGATTCAAAATTAGAATATTAATCTTGATTTGAGTCATTTTAGAACATTTGCAGAACATTTTATTTACATATTTCTTTCTTATACAATACAGTGTTTATATTGCCATTTATCAGCTTGACAAGCCTCTCAAAGCTCTGCACTGGTGGTAAACAAAGTCTAGCCACTGCTGCCCTGGGGTAGACTACCATTTTTGTCTCCCAGTCTGCACCACTGGCCCCTCTTTCCCATGTTACCAGATCATTGGGTTTTTAAGTGGTAAACGTGGTCATTTTTGAATAGTCCTAATAAAAGTTGTGAATTTCAGCGAAAAAGCTTTATATCCAAAACCATCAGTGCTCAATTCATACAGATGTCAGGGGAAGTGTGTTGCCCAAGGACACAACAGTGGCATGCGCTGGTCAACAGAGATGCAACCACAGATCTTTGGGTTGATGGACAAACTCCCTACAGCTTTGTAATGATCCTCCTCACATACTTGCAGTTTTACACTTGAATCAAGATTAATGTTCAGAAATAAAGTGATGTAGTGAGAATGTCAGGCTTTAACTCTTTATAGTAACTAAACCTTTATAGGGCTTAATGGGGCATGAACAAAGACTTGATTCATAATGATCAAATTGTTTATTAAGAATGACTCAGGTTTAGTAAATACTTAATTGATACAAGTGGAAATTAATGTAATATGAATTAATAACTAAATCAATCATTCATAATATATCTATTTGTTTCATTATTGGTAAAAATCTTTGTTGATGCTTTATAAAGGCTGAAAAGGCCATATCGTGTTAGTGGCTATCAAGCTGTGCCTCTCTTGAGAATAATAGGTGCCCTAAGTTCAATAAAAAACCTCTTGTAGCAATAATTCTGTAAACTCTACGGTGCTGTGTGGCTTCGTGGTAGAGCTGGAGTGCATAGGCTTGAACGCCCTCCAAACCAGACACACCTACTGTTCAATGTTTTTACTGTTTTTATTTTGTCAGTTTGTTAGCAAGACGCTATAGTTGTTTTACTTTGATTCTAAGGATTTTTAGTGCTGGCAAATTGGCGCTTTTTAGCCACGGCATTAGCATTAGCTTACCATGCTAGATTTGCAACACTACGTTTGTTATTTTTACTATTTTAACTGTCATTTATATTCGGGTGTTCTGTTTAACTGAAGGACTTTAGCTATTTGAAGTCGTAGGTTTATCTGTTAGCTGGCAATGCTAACTAGCTAAGAAGCTTGTGGTCATTTTCAAGAAGTTGAACAAATGGGGAGAAGCAACAAGGAAAATGGGTTACTGAACAATTTAAAAATATGACTTCACGTTATAACAAAAGTCTATAATCACGTGTAATGTGTTTTAAATTCACTGTGGCAGAGTGTTTGTTGTAAGAAGGTTGTGGGTTAGATTCTAGTTCAGAAAGTTGGAAACGAAATGTCAACTTGAACGCTACGAAACCAAAGACGCTGCTGTACAAAAAAAAAATCAAAGCGGAGATTTATAAACATTTTTAATGCATTGTGTGTATATTTGATGTGTATTTTACATTATTTTATGAAGTTTTTGGAAAGTTTACGGCATTCATTGAAGGACGAGATGGTGACTTTTTAAAACCGAATGAAATGGAATTTTGATGGATTTATAGAAAAAGTAGGGGTTGTTTTAGTCTTTTGAGTAGGATTATGGGTAATGTAGTCAGACGGAGCGCGGACAAGTGAAGGTGGATGTAATACGACTTATGACACTATGAAAAAGAAAATGGCACTAATACTGCGTTCATGCGGTCAGCTGGTATTCGGGGTTCTGACTTTGCGTTCATGTGCTCATTGCTCATTAACGACGTTTAATTGAGCTAACCAGTTAGATTTCATGTTGTTTTATTTTACTTTAGCTAAAACTAGTTAATGTTACATCTGCAGATATTTAAACAGTTGTGCCTGATCTTTCTTGCACAAGTCCATTGCTCTTATGATATAGACAACTGACAGTAAACCCCTAAATATAATCATGTTTAGTCAAAGAGCTGAAATGTTTAAAATATTAGTATTTTCATCGCTGACCACATGAACGCAGCATAAGTAGGCTACTGTGCAAGATGTGACACTCTTTAAATGGGATTATTGGATTTGTAGTTTTTAGAAAGAAGAAAAACTACAAAATAAAATGGTAAAAATTGTCAAGTCATGTGACACTGACTTCAATTCAAGAGAGACTAATTGTTAGGTTTACAAAGTGGATTTCAATATATATTCTACAGTGAATGGGAGTACTAAGAAATACGTTATGTCATTTTATTTTATTTTTTACAATAACATGCTATTAGTTTAAATACACAAAACACATGGGAAAGGGCAGAAGGACATCTGACACACAGGATATAATGGTTTTATATAACTCAGACCTGTTTTGATTGATCTTTAAGAGACTTGGTAATTAAAAGCAACTTAAGTACTTTTGTGTTTTGGGACAATGTGATTGGCTGACAGCGGCTGCTCTTGGCCAATCACAGGACAATCTCTGAAAGTCAATCCGCCCTTTTGTTTTCATTAATTTTATGGAATTGTTTTGTTATTTTTTGTTTGTTGTCATTTATTATTAATATTTTTTTAACTTCCAGCTTGGCGTCTGATTGGCTGATTCATATATAAGTGGGCGGGATTTCCTGTTTTGTTTGGCTTTAGCGTTAACCACATTTTTGCTGTAAAGTTGCCTTGAATCTTGGCAACACACACTACTTTTTCTTTTCATAATTTAAAATATTTTTGTTTTACTTTTTCCTGCTGCTAAAATAATTGTGTTCTGTTTATCTCATTATTTTCCCTTTTTTCTTTTATTTTATTATAACTTTATTTTGTTTAGTTTTACGGTGGTGTGAAAGGTGAATTTGTGATTTGGCTGTTGATGTTTTGTGGATTCAGAAAGAGACAGAATGCAATAAACTCTGAGAAAAGTGTTTCTGTTGTAATTTTCTTTTGTTTTTTTCCTAGATTTTACATTAAAATCCTCAAAGTAGTCACCCTTTGCTTTATTTGCTTTGACAGAGCTACAAACCCATGATCTTCTCTCAATGAGCCTCTTGATGAAGACTCCTGAAATGGTTTTATTTCACAGCGCTGCCTTGTTAGCCTGATTCATCAGCCGGTCTGATCTCGCAGCTTTAGGATTTGTTTGCTTGACGGTAGGCAGGTACTTTTTTTAATTTAACCAATCGCTGCTATTTGGTCATGATGTATGTAATGCGCCGCTAATGGGACGAACTGGTATATTAAGCTTTTCCCAAATTGCGTAGGAAGAAGGACAATAATGTCTTTCCCCTTGATAAAATTCACCAAACATTCTCTTTGTTCCAGCTTTCAAATCCTCGATCTCAGGTATCGTTGCCAACACTGAATGTATGGCTCTTCACTGATTGGCAGGTGCCCGAACTCACACTTCTGGGTTTTTGCAAACCATCTAGTGTATTTCAATTCGTGACCTAGTCGCTGGAGAGAAGCGGAGGCACTAGGTGGCACCAGACTGGCTAATCCCTTGTCAAATGGTCAAGAAATGCCAAAAGTGCAAATCAGTGATCAAAGCAAAGAGCAGCTAATTTTAACATTCTGAAATCTTAAACAAGTTACTTTAAGTTTATTTTTGTTTGCTACATTCCATATGTGTCCTTTCATAGTTTTGATTCTTTCACTGAGATTTTTATTTTTATTTTTTGATTTTATTAATTTATTATATTTTTGAAACCTACCTAAAACTTAATAGTCACTCTAAACAACAGGTAAAAAAAACAAAAAAAAAAAAGCAACCTCATATTACTATTAGGCTCACTTTTAATAGCCTAAAAATTATGTGTTGGTAAAATTACCTATGCTCATACATTTAGGTTCACTTAGTAAGGGTCTGCCACCTGCTTGTCTCCATGGAGATGTCATTTGCTTCATTGTTCTGTACAACACAACCAGATCCGTTACAGAGTATTTCATATTGTACTATTTATTGATTTATATATTGGACTATTGATATTTATTGACTTTTATACTGATTTCTGTGAAACAGTATCTCGTTTGCATATGTATAAAAAATTACAATAAATTGAACCATAATCTTGAATTAAAGCCAATTGTGGCGATGATGGCCCCTGCCCCGGTGCATATTCCCCCCAAAAAAGATAACTTCTGTGAAACTATGTCTGTAGATGTGAAATGACAAATCTGAGCGAATTTTTTGCACCTTCCTCTCCCACATTTAACTAACTGTCCTGTGGTTTCTATCTCACTGAAGATTTAGAATCAGTTTAGGAAGCAGCTTGGCCTCTTGATGCCCTACCAGCCTGACATCAGTGTTTAGAAATTTTACTTTTGAACCATCTAATGGAGATTAACATTTAAAATCTGGCATAATAATAGGATTAAGTCAGTTAGTGATGTGTATACTGAGCATCATCTTTTTTGGTTTTTCAGGTCCAAGATTATGTTAAGAAGTTATTCCTCCACTTTCCAAATCGCCCTCCAGAATCCTTAATATAGACACTCTCCTCTCTGTGAACCCTATTACCAGAGGATGTATCTCAGTTTTGTACAGGTTAATTCAGTCAGAAATGTTAACATATTCTAATGCAGTTAAAAATGCTTGGGAGGAGAGTCTCAATATTGTGATTACAGAACAACAGTGGAATTCTGTGTTATCTCTGGTTTATTTTTCTTTTATCTGTGCCCGTCACAGACTAATTCAATGTAAAGTTGTTTACAGGGTTCACTACAAATGCGAGACTGGCTAAGATTTATCCTTCTGTAAGTGACACCTGTGGCAGATGCCAGTTCTCCCCTGCCAATCACTCACACATATTTTGGGCATGTCCTAAACTAGGACCACTGTGGACATATATATATATGCACATATATATCTATAGCATATATATATATATATATATATATATATATATATATATATATATATATATATATATATATATATATATATATAGCATATTAGCTGGGGCGTATGGTTATCCCATTGCTCCAAACCCTATCTCTGCAATTTTTGGTGCCTCCCCTGTTTCAAATTTGCCCAATGCGGTGAAACGGGCCATAGCATTTACCACCTTACTGGATCAAAGGCTGATTTTACTTTATTGGAAACCCCATCCCTCGACAGATCTCTGCTGGGTTCCTGAAGTGCTTTACAATCTTAATCTTGAAAAGCTGAGGTTCTCACTCAGAGGCTCTGTTAAATTATTCCATGCTACCTGGGACCCCTTTTTACATCACATTGACTCTTTAATTCTTCTTCAGGATCTGGAGGATGACTATATAGGAAATAATCCTTTCTTCCCCTCTTCTTATCCCATGTAAGCATTTCACCTCTATGGGCTCCTTTCCTCCTTTCGCACCCCTACTTTCTATTTTTTTATTTATTTTTTTAATTAGTTCTTCTTTTTTATTATTATTATTATTATTGTTGTTGTTATTAATAATAATAATAATAATTATAATACGTTCAGGCCCTTAAAATCGTGATCATTTGCAAGGAAAAACAATAATAAAAGAGCATAAAAAACCCACGAAGAACAATAACCCTCGCCAGTTACTTCGTTACTGGCTCGGGCCAGTAATCCAAAAATACCTCCTTTCCTCTGTTGATTTGCCCAGTCAGGCAGTGGAGGAATCTTAGCAGTCACAAGCCAGTCCACACAAGGGCGCTAGAGTACTCCTGTGAGCTGTGTGCTAAAGCCTTTGCTCAGTCCTTCTTTGCCTGGGTTAGATCTGATTCAGGGGAGAATTGCTGCATTAAAGGCCATGAGCCAGATTTTTACTATTTAAAAACCTGTAAAACACATGTACACACCTCAAGAGCAGTGTTTCCTTTTTTTCTCACTAATACCATGCATCTTAAATTGTATGTTCAAGTAATGTAATTTATTCCTTTGATTTTAGAGTAAGTAACAGTGTTCTGAATAATCCCAAATGACCCAAGTGTAATCGAGTTAAAATGAGTATTCTGAAAATGTATTTTCAGTGGTTTAATTCTGGTTTAGCCCGAGTAGAACTCTAGCTTTATTTTACCAGACTAAGCTGTGAGTTGGTTAAGTATAGTGTTAACTTGACTTAATATTGAATTAAACCATTTTATATGTAACTTCTTTTTAGTGACACAAATAAACTGCTGATATGTGGGAGACATACACAGAAAAATTACTTCCAGAACTGGAGTGGACTTCAAAGTTTTGAGCTCAATACAGAGCAATGGGCTTAGATAGGGGGTAGGTAAAAACAGAAATTTTCTGAACACTCATGCCTCAAATGCTGGACGATACAAAACATCACTCTATCAAATCTATCAAAATACAATTATGAGTAAGATACTGATGAGAGAACACCGTTATAACACAATTAAAATAATACATAATGCCCCCTTTAATGTTTAAATTTCCTCAGCAAAAAAGGTAGTTCATTGTTTCAAGTTTCAATTTCAGGTTTAGTCCTTTAAAACCTGTTCTTCTTTACATCTAAACATAAGTCCTTGTTTTACGTTGTGTTGTCAAGGCAGCAGCAGCATTCTGTGGTGCTCCAGGATCACTTGTGTTCGCTCGTGCACACGCGTCAGTGCACGGATGATGATGCGTAGAGCGGGCACGGCCTCTGACTGACTGTTCACGCACACCTGCTGAAAAAAATACTTCCTCTCTGGGAGCGCGACGAAAACCAGCTCCGCCGCACGCTGCAAGAACCAGGAATGATGAGGGGCCAGGGCCACTGAGTACGCCTCCCTACAACAAGACCGGGTTTAGACCAGGTTTACACAACATTTAGAACAGTTTAAACCAGATTTAGACCAATCTTAGACCAGATTTAGATTGGGTTTGGACTGGATTTAGAACAGGTTTACACAACAGTTAGGCCAGTTTAGATCATATTTAGACTCAGTTTAGACTTGCCTCTTTTCTCGTGTAATTAAAGGGCTCACACCATAAACCTTACATACGACCGGGATTATTATATGTATTGCTAAATTACGGTATTACTGCAGAAGTTCATGTTGATCCTGATTTACCTGCCGATCTCTCCTGGGGTCTTGTAGACTCCGTTCTGGTCTGGATCCTCGGTCAGACCCTGTAGAACCAATTTGACCCAGAGCAGAGACCGGTGAAGTCTCAGTAAAGTTCTACATCCAGACTCAGTCCTGAAGGAAAATCCCACCAGACCTTGTTTAAGCTCCGCCTCCACCATTGAGCGCACCGTGCGGTAAACCTGCCACATGAAAAGCCTGGTTAAAGAAAGCTGCAGATTTTTATTTATGTGTTTTCACTGTTTAAAAAGGGGTATGTGAAAACTGAAATTTTCTGAACACTCAATTTTCAAATACAGGACAATGAAATATTACTCAAAAATGCAAATTAATGATAAGGAAACTCTGCTATGAAAGTCAATTTTACATAATTATTTACAAGGGCTGATGTGGTCCTGGTATTGTTTAGTTCCTGTTTAGTCTGGGTTTAGACAAGGTTTAGTTCTGGTTTAAATTTGATGCCATTACCCCTTGTCTGAGTCCGTATGCTTCTGGAGTGAGACCGTGTTGCCCGTGATCCTCTCCTGCAGTTTGCTTGACTGACAGCTGTCGGATCAGAGCCACTTTGTCCTTGACCTTGTGAGAGAAGAAACTCACCATCGTCCCCAGAGACTCCATAAACCTGCAACACAGAAGTTCACACTAAACTGGGACTAAATCAGAGCAAGTCTAGTCTACATCAAGACTAAACCATGATCGGAGGACCAAACCAGGACTAGTTTGAACGCAGCCTTTGCCTTTCCAGATCCAGTGTCAATGTAATTGGCATATCTGCTGTTTGGCTTTAGTTAGTCTGGGATTTAAATCTGGGTTTAGTCCTGATTTACATGTGTTTAGTCCAATTTTTAAATCCTGGCTAATCTTGTTTTAGTCCTTGTTCAGTCATGGTTCATACCTGTTTTAGTCCTGGTGCTGGTTCAGTCCTGCTTTAGCCTTGTTTAGACCTGCTTTAGACCTGGTTTAACATTTCTTCAGTCCTGGTTCAGTCCTGGTTCAGTCCTGGTTCAGTCCTGGTTTGAACTCACAGTATGAGTTGGTCCCAGCTCTGTAGATATGACTCCATCAGAACATCCCCCTCCTCACTTAGACATGCCCCCAGGTGACGCATCAGCACTGAACTCTGAAATGATTGGCCGGGACATTCCCTGAAGGCGGGGTTAAGATCTGACCCCTCCCACAGCGTCTCATCCACTTTTGGCTCAGGCTGACATAAAAAAATAAAATACTATCAAAAGGATAATATTAAAACAGTTGTACACAGTTACGCCACCTACTTGTCTTCATGGAGATGTTCCCCACTGTGGCATTAAACTCACCTTCTTGCATTTGCAATTACAATGCAATAACAGGTTAGAAACTTTGTGTTTTCTTCTAATAAGACAAACTGTGAAATGCTAAATCCCTTATTTACGTCACACGTTTTGGCGGTGGCAACTTTCTGTGTGATAAAAAGACAAAATACATTTTCTAAAAGCAATAACAGGTATCTGTAATTGCATTTAGAAATTCTATCTTTAACCATAATCTTTTCTATTGTATACCAAGATATTTGGAACATGTTTACCAAATAAAGGCTGAAATGTGGTAAATATGAGAATTTACAATAAAAATGTACTTTTAATAAAAAACACATATTGTCTACTCTAGTGGTTCCTAATGTGTGGTCTGGTCTCCATGGAGATTAATAATTTTAATGCCATTCTGTGGAACACACACTCTGCAAAATAGGACTGGGCGATATGGGGAAAAAAAGAATCACAATTTCCCCCCATATTGATCCACTTTGAATTTTGTTTCGATCTTCTTTCATCTCATTAAAAACATAGATGTGAACTTCAGGTATAAAGTGCAGGGTGTCAGGACCAATACAGTTATTTTTACAGTTTAATAGGCTTAATGATTCAGGTGAAATTCACATTTAAAATTTGTAATGAGTTTGTACAATATTATGAACCAAAGCACACGCATGTTACTGCTAAAGGGACATGCACACAGAGGCAGGAACACACACAGAGAGGCAGGAGCACACACAGAGAGGCAGGATCACACACAGAGAGGCAGGATCACACAGAGAGGCAGGACACACAGAGAGGCAGGATCACACAGAGAGGCAGGACACACACAGAGAGCAGACAGACACACAGAGAGGCAGGAGCACACAGAGAGGCAGGCACACAGAGAGAGGCAGGAGCACACACAGAGAGAGGCAGGATCACACAGAGAGGCAGGATCACACACAGAGAGGCAGGAGCACACACAGAGAGAGGCAGGAGCACACACAGAGAGAGGCAGAGAGCAGGACACACAGAGAGGCACACAGGAGACACACAGAGACAGAGAGAGGCAGGAGCACACAGAGAGGCAGGAGACACACAGAGACAGCAGAGAGGCAGGAGCACACAGAGAGGCAGGAGCACACACAGAGAGGCACACAGGAGCACACACAGAGGCAGGCACACAGAGGAGCACACAGAGAGCAGGCAGGAGCACACACAGAGAGGCAGGAGCACACAGAGAGGCAGGAGGCACACAGAGAGGCAGGACACACACAGAGAGGCAGAAGCACACACAGAGAGGCAGGATCACACAGAGAGGGCAGGAGGACACACAGAGAGGCAGGAGCACACACAGAGAGGCAGGAGACACACAGAGAGGCAGCAGAGACACACAGAGAGGCAGGATCACACAGAGAGGCAGGAGGACACACAGAGAGGAGACACACACACAGAGCAGGCAGGGAGCACACAGAGAGGCAGGAGCACACAGAGAGGCAGGAGCACACAGAGAGGCAGGAGCACACACAGAGAGGCAGGAGCACACACAGAGAGGCAGGATCACACAGAGAGGCAGGCACACAGAGAGGAGCACACACAGAGAGGCAGGAGCACACACAGAGAGGAGGACACACAGAGAGGCAGGAGCACACAGAGAGGCAGGAGCACACAGAGAGAGGCAGGAGGCACACAGAGAGGCAGGAGCACACACAGAGAGGCAGGAGCACACACAGAGAGGCAGGATCACACACAGAGAGGCAGGATCACACACAGAGAGGCAGGATCACACACAGAAACAGAGGGAAGGCGACTTTTAGTCAAACTGTGCAGATTTAAGTCAAAACTTATGAAAGGCGAGGACACTGAGGAGACATAAAGAGAAACGCTATTGCTCGGGATACTTTTTCCTAAACAAGAGAAAAAGCGTAAATCCTCTTACTGACACACAATTGGCTGTAGACTTGTCGATTAAAATGAGCATGTCTTATCATCGAGATCGACCAAAACTGAAATCGCCATCAAACGATCTTTCGATTTTTGGCACAGCCCTACTGCAAAGTAATAACATCTCCTGATTGACAAGTAGGGCATGGATCCTTCACCAGAAAAGTTACATAGTGCACCTTTAAAGTGACAATAAAATGCTTCTTAAAGATGAACACTGCCTTACCTTGTTCTCATAAAATGTGAGACAGGGATGCCACTCTGAGCCACAGACTGGTCCTCCTCCCTGAGCTGGGAAAAGAAATTCTATGAATTTCAGTCATATTTTTAAAGCAGATATAGCCTACAAATTTGTACAGACTAAGATGGTTTGGAGAAGAGAGAGTGAATATGGGTCGAAGGATGCTGATATTAGATGCAGAAGAGAGGGTCAAATGGAGCAGATGATGCAGAGGAGAGGGTTGATGAAGCAGAGGATAGAGAGGAGAGGGTCAGTAATCAACATATTTATTTAACTACCTACTTACTGTATTTTGGGGGACATCTGGTTTTGTACAGTATTACAGTTAAATTAAGGGTTAAATTATTTTTATTGACAAATAGGCTACTGAATTCATTACTATTCTAGTTCCAAGAAGATAACTTAAAATGATATGAAAACTTACGTAACCAAAAAGAGCTGATGAAGAGCATGAGAGCCAAGATGGTGGCCGTGACCAGGACTCGGAGCCGGTTTCTCCTCATTTCTCCCCAGAACTCCCGGTTTGGACCCTCCGAGCTCCGGACTAACACGAGTCATTCTGCCTTCTATCCTTGGTCAAAGTTCGTCCATATCAGGACCTTTGCTCCAGCAATAAATCATAAACGTCAACGCAGGTTAATACGACTGCGCCACCTGCAGGGGAGAGGCTGTAGTTACATACAAACTTATTATTATTGTATATAAACTTGTGTGATGGTTTGTTCTTGAAAAGCATAAACCTGAAACTCTAGGTTGCTTTATTTGCACGTCTCAGTGTCTTTTATTTAGCCTATGCCTTTATGAGTCTAAAAGATGAATGGTGTAACTTTTCTGGTGTACTTATCAGAGGTGGGACCAAGTCGTCGGTTGGCAAGTCTTAAGTAAGTCTCAAGTTTTGACCTCAAGTCCGAGTCAAGTCCCAAGTCAAAGACAGGCAAGTCCAAGTCGAGTCACCAGCTTTGAGCTTCAAGTCATTTTAAGTCTTTAAATTTATTTTGACTTTATTTATTTGACTTTTAAGATAAATTGTACTTATAGAGGCAAAGTATATTTATACATGAGTATTTATAGAATATATAGTAGTTGTAGAAATGTAATTTTTTCCTTTTTAAATGTCAAGATCTTAGAGTGAATCATTACAGTCAGAAGAGAAATTAAATTCTGATTTAAAAGTGCTTCTCAAGTCTTCTCAAGTCACAGGCCTCAAGTCCAAGTCAAGTCCCAAGTTTTAGTCTATTTTATCAAGTCAAGTCTCAAGTCCCAAAAATAGTGTCCAAGTCAAGACTTGGAGACCCCACCTCTGGTACTTATTGGTTTAATAGGCCTACAGTTTGGCATTAAGTTTACCTGTGTAGCATTATTTAATTATGGATGTTCTTGTATTCTGTTGCTCAAAATGTAGACCACGGCCTAGTGGAGCCACTTGCAGTCTCGTTTATAATTTCAGCTAGCAAACAGAGCACTTGTAATTGAATAAATGCCAGATAAAAATATTTCAGCAAATAATATCACCATGGAAACGAGAAGTTACATTGTGCACCTGTAATGTCACCAAATATTGTTCAAAGTCTTAAACCTCTTCAATCCTCAAAAGTTTACAGGGAAAAACAATTCAAAAACTGTAATTTCTTTCATTTTATTTCGAATACACAGGAAGCAACATGTAAACAGTGCATTTGGAATTGTGCTCACAACTTTTAAAATTTCAACAAACATTTCACACAATTTATGGCTTTTACCAGAGACTTCTACCTGCTACAGAAATAGGTTTATAAAATCAGTAAATTCGTTATTTTAGAGGGAAGAAAGGAGATTTTCTCAAATACTAAAAATAGGATTTATTGAGGTAAGAAAGAGAAAAGGTAAGAAAGAAACAATCAAATAGGCATTTAGAGTCATGCATAGATCAACTAAAGGCCCCCACACATTACAGGATTTTTCGGTAGTTTTAAACATGCAACAAAAAGTGCACACCGCAGACACGAGGAGAATCTCATGAGATTTGAAATCTCTGATCACTAAGACTGCTGCAGGATATGTCTGCATAAAACAGGCTACAAAGTTGTGAGTGCACTCACGTCAGCTGTTTACTGTAGATTAAAACCACTCACTTTGAGACTCTCGAGTGTTGAAAAGATCAGAGCACTGCACTTCTAGTTTAGATACTCAATTTAGTTAAAACTGTGTTATTATTATTTGCTAAATGTGGTGCAATACTTCACATACATGATTTTTAATACACAGAAGATTAGCGATAAAGTACACATGAAGTAGAGTCTTGATCGCTAATCTGCAGCTTCACCTTGATCTGAGGATGTAAACAAACACACGTGAGGAATTACTCTGGCCTTTTTACTTTAACTTCAAACTGGATTAACAGAGCTGTGTTGTGGACTGGGTGTCATTATTTGCGGAGGAGAATTTCTATGGAGAATGTGGATGAGATGCTGTAGTTTATATTTATAACTTTACAAGAGTTGAGGAATAATTATTTTCGCTATTTCCTGAGTTTGTATCTGTTTTTTATCTCTGTGTCCGTCACTCCGTCTGACGCTCTGTTTTATTGGCTGTTACTGTAGCGTTGCTGATGTTTGGTGGTTATGATCTGACAGAGCAGCTCAGAGTCACACTGACACCACACACACAGGAGCGCAGCAGCTACAAAATCGTGCACAAAGACAAAAAGTTGGGTCATGCCTCCCCCAAACACGAGGAGAAGCAGGAAGCAGCATAAATCGGGCAACTTCTCCTGTAGTGTGTGGCGGCCTTATAAAATTAACTTAACAAATCATAGGCGATAAAGTTTAAATATTTCTCTCAGGTTGTCAATTGATACGGTGCAGTGACGTCACGCTAGGGGTGTTCTACATGTATCTCTATTGGCAGAATGTTCAGCAGTTACCATGGTGACACAATGCACGCATTAGCAAACAAAGACAACAGTTTAAAGATAGTCTGAAAAATACAAAATTGATTTAAACAACACATTTTCAGGAGATTGATTTTCAGTAAAAAAGGTGAGAGTCAGAGACTCACTGAAAACTGTAACTGTGCTCAATTGTTGTAGTTCCAACCAAGTCAGCTCTTTCTGATCAGATTGTGTTAAAATAAAGATCAGATTAAGTTTAACTTGTGCAACAGAGCTTCTTACAGAGTAGTGCTTCCAGTTAGCATCACACCCCCAGGGAATTTTGATGACATCAGGTACAAAGTATCTATATGCAAAGTATCAATACACAGACAAGAAAATGAATATTTCTATGTAAACGTGTTAATAATTAAGGGTGTAACAAAGAATTTGTGCTCACACACTCAATCCACGGGTTTTCAAAAGATGAACCATTAAGATTGTTGTTATAGCAATTGACAATTTAAAATTAAATGTTGTATTTTGTGAGTGGAGAAAAGTACTCACATGTCACCTATAACCGAATGCAGAAACCAGTCAAAAAAAACCTTTAAATCCTATGTCATCAGAATGTTCAAAATTACAGAATGGAGGAAACTGGAGGCACAATGAAGCAGACATAATACAATTTTAATGATTAACAGAACAACAGATCTAAATGCTAATGGTTTTATGATCTTATATAAAAATAAATCCAAAAGTACAAATATTAGTTAATTTGCTCCTCTGCTAAGAAGCAAATAATTTATTTTAAATGAAGAGATGTTTTTAAACGGTGCTCTGATATCACTTACAAGTGACATTATGATATTCTGAGGTTAATCCCAATTTCCACACTGAAATCACATTATGTTTAATTCACTTTTGCCTCCAGTTACACATTTTTACGGAGCACTAGGATTTTAGAACTGTGCCCAAGCACAGATGGTCCCTAAAGTGTGAGCGCAATCGAACCGTGCCCAGGCACGTCACAGATTGTGTTACTCATACAAGGAAAACACAAAATAAAGTCCACTCCAAAACGTATGGCAAATCCGCGCTTACTTTCAATAAGGACTGTGGACAGCGAGAGAAGTTTTGCAGCCTCGTCTCCAGCTGTCCTCACCCCTCTGTGCTGTTATCACATTTATAAACTCACAGAGGAGCATGTATCGCCGCAGAACTCATATCTGCTTCACTATTTAATAGATATTTCATGCACCTGGACTTACATTTTCAACTAAAAGAGACAGTTCTGCTGCGCAACATGTAAACAAACAGTGTCGTGGGATGATATTGTCGGGCCGTGGCTCGGTGCGCTTGTGCAGGTGTGAGTGCGGGCCATAGAACTTTAGGCAATTGTGCTTGAGCATGGCATGGTTCAAAAGTCCTAGTGTGAGTGCGCCCTAAAGGGTGTACAGGCCAGCCTTCATCTCTGAGTGAGTGTGAATAAGTGAATTGTGATAAAATTTGAATTTTGATTAAAATTTTTGAAGAAAAGCACAGTTTTTTCTCTACTAAACAAAATACTGAATTAAAATTGGAAAGTCAAAATGAACTCTATGTGGCACAATTCAGCTGTACAACCCTTTCAGAAATAACAAATAGTATAATAAACTAAAAACAGTAGGACTATAGCACTTTAAATGATGTCAATATGAAGCAATAAGGTCTCAGTGGTTTTGGAAGTCTGTAAATTCTAAGTCTAGCACAGTTTGGTTTGGCACAGTTCAGATCAAGGCTATATACAGTAAACAGTTAGATGATATTCTTTGGGTTTTGACCAGATTTAGGCTGCTTTCACACTTGCCCTGGTTTGGTCCTGGTTTCCTGATGTAGACTGGCCCAGTTCTAGTCCAGTTTTAGTTCTGGTTTTGTCTTGGTTAACATCCTAGTTTTGTCCCAGTTTAGTCCCAGTTTTGATGTGTTATGTACAAGTGTGAATGCAGCCTGAAAGTGGATTTGGTTTTGTCCTGGTTTACTTCTGGGGAAGATAAAGATAGTAAAATAGAAAAAACATTTGGCATAAAAAGGCTGACACTGATTATGTGAAGGCTCACTGTCAGACCTGCGGGAGAAGACATGTTTTTGTCCCAGTTTAATCCTGGTTAAACCTGGTTTAGTCCTAGTCTAGTCCTGGGTAAAATTGAATTTATTCCTGGATTAGGTTAGGCGTCATACTTGTTCAGTCCTGATTTACTCCTGGATTATTCCTGGTTTAACTCTGGTTTGGTCCTCTTTTAATTCTAATTTAGTCCTGGTTTAATCCTGGTCTAATCCTGGTTTAGCCCTGGTTTAGTCCTACTTTTGTTTTAGTCTAGCCCTGTCTTAATCCTGGTTTAGTCCTGGTTTAGTCTTGGTCTAGTCCTGTTTTTGGCTTTGGTTTAGTCTTGATTTAGTCCTGGTTTAATCCTGCTTTATTCTTGGTCTAGTCCTGGTTTGATCCTGCTTTTGTCTTGGTCTACTCTTGGCTTAATCCTGTTTTAGTCCTGGTTTATTCCTGCTTAATCTTGGTCTAGTCCTGGATTTGGCTCTGGTTTAATCCTGCTTTAGTCCTGGTTTAGTCCTGCTTTAGCTCTGGTTTAGTCCTGCTTTATTCTTGGTCTAGTCCTGGTTTGGTCCTGGTCTGATTGGTCCTTGGAACTGGCATTTTGGAGTGTATTGATTGATTTGGTCTCCTCAGCACAGGCTTTCTTCTCCTCTTTCCTCTTCCTCTTCCTCCTCTTCGTCTCTCTCCTCTTCCTCTCCTTCCTCCTCTGTGCTGTAATGACGAGCTGATTTGCTCCAAGTTTGGCCCCATCCTCCTTCTACAAACCTGAAACGCAGAAGGTATACAAACTTATAATACTATGAAAATTATCGGTTGTGTCCCGATGTGTCTATGGTGGAATTTGCCGTTTAAATGCCAGATTGCAGATTTGTTCGCTTCGTTTATGGTTAATATTTCTGTCATTACTGAGACTATTCACATGAAACAAAAACTGGTACAAAGTTCAGCGTATTCTGTGTCCGCATAAGTAAACCAAAGGGAAACACAATACCCTTTATGGTCTGGAGGACTAAAGGAAAAGAAAAGATTAGGAACAGCTGACAATGCTTCCACCATGTACACATTTTAGTAGCAAAAATGTGTAGCAACCCTTTAACAATAAATCAAGACAAATGAGCTTTGGACATGTGGATCAGTGGTTTGCTCACCAACATGAAGATAAGCAGTTCAAATCCCAGCTTTGACCATGTGCTGTTGGTGTGAATCAGGGCCCGGCCGATATCACTGGCTGATATGGACACTTGGAGACATATCAGCTATCGGCCTAAATCTAGCCGATATGGACTGACAGTTCAAGTGGGCATGTTATACCTATATTATAAAGCTTACATTCTCTATATTACAGCAATACTACTACCCCTGAATGAGTTATGTGACTCAGGTTCTCTTGTTTATGCCAGTCTGCTCTGAGGCTGCACTGAGGCTCAGGTGTTTGAGCAAAGATACTGACTATAAATAAAAATGAACGTAAATGCAAGTGCGGAGCAGAGAGGACTGTCCCACAGACAGAGGACACAGGCAGCTGCCGTCAACAAGCTGGATTATATTCTTTTTACGGACGATCGTTTTGAGTCAGGATGAAAAGGACACTTATTTGTGAAGACTTGTGATCTGAGAAGTGCCTGCGTGAGCAGTGAGTGTTGAAAATGTGTCGGTTTTGGAGCTATTTTTGGTTCTTTCTCATTGGTTGGAGCTTAGCTGCTGTAGCTCCCACACATAAAACAGCCTGTTTTCTCTTACACTGGCCTACTGTAAAGTGACTATACTGGCTGTACACATGTTACTGGACATGCACTGATAAGTAGATGAGCTGTGAATAGAGGCATGAATGACTGATATTTACGCAGCAGTAATTAATTACCACAGTACATTTACTGCTAAAGGCTAATAGCAGTAGCTTACTTTACTTTGTTTACACGCTACAATGTCATACAAAAATGCCACTGGCAAAGGCAAAGAGACAAAATAAGAGTAAATGTATTCTAAATAAACCCTACTTAAAATCCAATAGAGCCAAGACTTACAGTGAATTTTTGCATCACTAAATATATTGGCTTTGATATCAGCTATTGGCACCTCCAAAGTCCATTTTATTGGTATCATATTGGATCCAAAAACATCCATATCAGTTCGGCTATAGTCTGAATTAATCATGACTACAGTGTAGCACTCAAAGAGGCTTGTCCAGCTTGTAATGGGGAAGACAAATGTACTATAATTACCTGGTAGTGTCCGGGGGAGTGTCTTCATCTGCACAGTCCAGAGAGAGAGCTCGAGTTGGGCCACACTCCCAACTGCTGCAGCCAGGACAAGAGAGGAGCCATGGCATTATAATTTATGGAATAAGCTGAATAATCTAAACCTAACAAATAAAGACTGAATAAAATGATAAGAAGAGACAAATATTTCTTCCTCCTTTGAGTTTTATACAAACTCAACATCCAAAGAAGAATTAAAGCATTGTAGCTGTCACCTGATTGTCTGAAGTCCAAGTCCATATGAGTCTGAGAGACTGAAACTTCTCTAAATAAAAAAAACAAAAAAACCCAAATATAAATACTGTAATGAAGTATAATTTTATTTTTCGAAATTTAGAGAGAAGAAGGAAACTTACCCTGTTTCCAATGGACTCCTGTAGTCGACTGGTGATAATCTGGTCCAAACTGCCCCTGGAAGAGAGAGAGAAACCTTCAAATTTATTTTTATTGAATATTTAATCATTTGAGGGACAGGAGGACACTGGACAAACTGCTCTACATCATGGACACTCCTGCTCACCCACTGCACCAGACTCATTCTCCAACAGGCTCCTACAGCTCCGCTCATACTACATTCATACCATATTCCATACAACTGTACTAGTCACCCTTATGTAACAGATAACCCTATGTTATGTCAGTCACTAGTTCATCTTTGCACTGTTTCTCCTTACCCCACCTCTTGTATATAGCCTAGATATATTTCTTATTTTCCATCTTTTTACTTGTACTTTTGCACATGTACAACTGTATAACTGTACCTTATTGGACACCAGTCTCTGCTATTTTTTCCTACTTATTTTGAATAGATTATTACCATTTATATTTTTGCTCTTTGTTATTATATATTGCGATGTGTGACCTACTGTGTCCAAATAATTTCCCTTGTGGATCAATAAAGTCTACCTACGTAAGAAAAAATAACACATACCAAGTAAATACTTCATTTAAAGTATACATATAAAGATTTTTTTTTGCAGTGTAGACTCTCATGTTCAGGACTTTCTCCAGACCAGGTCCTGGATCTGGTCTGGTTCTGGAGTAGTACCTGTGTGAGAGTGGGTGGGGCTTGTGTGAGGCGAGGAGGAGCAAGTGTCTCTCAGCGCGGTCAGCTCTCTCCAACAACGACTCAATGAAAACCTAAAAAGAGATAAATAAATACATTAATTGAAATAGTTTTACCTGAGAAATGATAAATAAAGACAAAAAATCTATAATACATTAGTCCACACATATCGTCAATACCTGGAGTTTGACTTTAGCTTCGGCTTCTCTCTGGGCCAAACCACTGAGAAAACACTCGATCTCCACCATCTCCCTGAAACAGACAAAAAACAGGACTAAACCAGGACTAAACCAGGACTAAGCCACATTACAATACTACTAAACCAGGACTAAATTCAGACTAAACCAGAACTGAAATAGGACAAAACTAAACCAAATATTGCTTAAATATCTCACTGGTGCTTCTGGCTGAGCTCTGTCTCTCTGTCCTCCAGATCCTTAAGCAATTTGCTCATGAGCTCCTCAGCAGCAGACACCTGCGAACAAAGGAACGATCACACAAAAGCAACTAATATAGCTGAGACAAAAATGAAAGAGAAAATGTTTGAAAAAGTTATTCATTGTATTCTGTCTTCCAAATACAAAAGTTGCTCTAAAAGTACACCAATTACCAATAATTTTGATGATGATTTCTCTTGTGCACTAAACACAAACCAAAATCAGATCTAATTATTAGGTTTTCTGATTTTTACTAGTCATGTAAATGTGAGGAAAGCATTTAAAGGGTCCATACTGCATTTCTGATTTATGTTATAATGTTGTTTCCTCATCAAAAACATTCACACCTGTCCTGTAAGGTAGACCACACGTGTGTTCAGTTCTTGTTTCTCAGCCCTCAGCTTTTCCTCCAGGTCCTTCTGTTTCTTAAGCTCCGCCTCCTTCTGGTCCAGTCGGGATTTGAGCCGGTCCACTTTCCGGTTCACCCTCTCCTCCACCTCCGCCAAAGTCCGGGCGATCCTGGACCCAAGATCCAAACCAAGACCCAATCTCTCCTCCAGACCGATGTCCACCGTCACAAAAGCCTAATCGAGAAAGAACCATGTTTTAGAGCTGGTTTTGACCTGATATAGTCCAGCTTTAGTGTAGCTTTAGTCCAGCTTTATTCCTGGTCTAAGCCTGGTTTAGTCCTAGTTTAATCTTGGTTTAGAGTTCAGAACTAGTTAAAGGCCGATTTACAGCTGTATATTAGCTCTAGTTTGGAACCAGTTCTGACCGGGTTTAGTCCAAGTTTATACCTGGTTTAGATTTGTGTTAGTATACTTCTACTATAGTCCTTGATTAGTCCCCTTTTTCTGACTTGTTTTGGACCTGGTTTATACCTACCTCTGTGAGTCTTCTTCTGGGCAGGACCAGAGACTGGAGCAGATGGACTGAGGAGGTTGACGAAGCCAGATCCAAACTCTCCAGAGGGAGGGTGCGTTCTTGGAGCTCTGTTCCCAGTGGTGAGCTCTGAGCCTGGGCTGACATCAGCTCGGGAAGTGGGAGCAGGGAGCGAGGTCTGGAGGTCCGCACACGAGCCTGGAACATTCAACAGGATCTGAAGGTTAGTCCTTGTTTAGTCCTGGTTTAGTCTTTGCTCAGGCCTGGTTCCCTCCTTGTTCAGTCCTATTTATGGTAAGTCTTGATTTAGTCTTGGTTCAGTCCTAATTTTGTCTTGGTTAAATTCTGGTTTAGTCTTGGTCAAGTCCTGGTTCAGTTCTGGTTCAGTCCTGGTCTAGTACCTGTGACAGCAGTAGTAAGGTCTCATAGGTATGTTGTGTGATGAGGTGAACTCTGAGCTCTGAAATTGTGCTGAACTTGAATGCATCCCCACAGCGAGGACACATGAGAAGTCCCGACATGGTTCAGACCTGGTTCAGAGCACAAAACAAGGTTCAGTAAGGGGAGCATCACAGCTTTAGACTGTAGTCCTGGTTCAGAACTGGTTTTGTCTTGGTTCAAATGAATGTGAGTCAGATGAACGTAACCCCGATTTTCTCCATGGAGAAACAGAGGCGGATGACGCTTCACCAGTAAAGTGACATAGCGCATCTTTAACCATAAAACACAAGACAAGCAATAACAAGTATAAAATGGGCATAATAAAGTACAAATGGACAATAACTGCATGATAATATTTTTATGCCAGAGAGAGAAGTTACTGTTTAACGACCAAAAACACTGTTAGAACTGTCTTTAGCTACATTATATACTGTATGTCACCACATTTAACGCGCGCCACGCCTTGACCTCTTTCTTCTTGTTCATTGAGGCGCGCGCTGATTACTCCGCTCTGACCTGTCAACTCCGATCACCGCGGAACAGAGCACCGCACCACGGACCATACAGAGTGCACGAGCATTCACTCACAAACAAATCAAATAACAGTGTAAAAATGAAGAACATTTACCAAAGTTTATTACAGAATTGGTTTATTGGTTAGGACTCCAAATTCAATCGTAAAAGGAATTATAAATAGACCAAATTAGACTAAAACACGAGTAAAGACGGACTACTTTAGGATTAAATGCGCAACTAAGGTACGGCCATAGTCCTGGTTGAGCCCAGTTTAGTCCAGATGTAGACTTGGTTTAGTCTTGTTCTGTTCCTGGTTAAATCCTGGTTTAATCTAGGTTTAGTTTCAGATTAGCCCCGTCTGAATGAATTTTTATGTGGTGAATGAATTAATGAATGTTAATGCGCCCAAACCTGGACTAGACCAGAACTAAACTATAACTGGAACAGGACCAAACCGGGTCTACATCAGGACTAAACCGGGATCAACAGGACCAAACCAAATAAAACAAACCCTTAAGTCAAAATGTGGACTAATTCGGATCTGACCTATTTCACCTGATGTTGACACTTGACAGGGAGATGCGCGCTCCCGGCAGCTCACCTGTGCGCGTCCGTGTGTCAGAAGCGCGTGCGCGTCTGGAGCATCGTTCCCGCTCTCCGCTCCACACTCCGGAGCTCGATGCGGTCGATACGGAGCCGTTATACCCGGGAAAGAGGCTCGATCAGCGGCGTAGCTCCTCCACCAACACGGCCTCTTCTTCTCCCTGCTCCTCCCGCGTCTGAGCTGACTGCCGCTGCGTCTTACGTCAGAGAGACCATGTGATTGGAAGGACTAAACCAGGATTAAACCAGGACTAAACCAGGACTAAACTAATCCAGACCAAACAAAACAGACCAGATAAGTAGAAAAATATGAGATGGCCAAGCTGCAGTTGTTGAATGTGGTGGAATGCGGAGGGACAAACTTTGGAAGTGTGTGCTAGTTTAGGTAAAATAACACCAAATCATTTTTAGTTTTAATCAGTCGAGCCTACATAGATTGAAATATAGGTAGTAACATATTACAAACGTGAAAGCCAGTGCATCTAAAAAATATTTATTTTTTGCGTGAAATAAAATAAAACATATTGTGATTTTCTTTTTAATAATTCATCCTATGATAACGGAATAACCAAAATATAGGAACAGTTGGAAACCCTGGCTATAGGCTAAAGTATAACTCTGTCAAAACCAGGGCTAAATCACTTCATATCTAATCAGTCTAAACTACTCTGGATATGAACTTATTGAAACTAATTATTTCTATCATTTCATTTGCTCCCGTGCGTCAGAGTTGCGCGTAGTTTGTTTAATGAAAGGCAGTGGTGGAAACTGACCAGCAGAGGGCGCCATTGCTTTTAGTATAAAGGGTGTTTTATTTTATGTAACCCTGCCACAAATGAGAAAGAAACCGGCATAATTCTACATTTTCAGCTGAATGGGGTTACACGGTGCTTAGTACTGGTTTAGTCCTAGTTTAGTTCTGGTTTAGTTTCGGTTATGCCTGATATACAATAGCTCAAGTTCATTTTGAAACCATTATATTCGTGTGCTCCTATTTTAAATAAAGATTGAATTTAAAGGTGCACTATGTAATTTTTCTGGTGGAGGGTCTGTTAATTGTTTCCAGATGTTAGTGCATTGTCTGGAATGTGCCACAGTATGGCATTAACAACATAGGTTTTTATGACCCAAGATACATTGACATGTATGCAACATGCATTGTTACTATGAAGGGGGTCAACACCATCTGTTTGACACCATCAGTATTGTTAAATGCCACACTGCCTAACACCAGTAACATCCTCATAGAGACACTAATGCAGAAACGTCACATAGCTTTAAAATTACTGAGTTCTGGGTCTGTGGACACAATACACAGGTTGTATACAGTTGACACACAGTCTTTCTGTTTTGGGTTGCTTACTTTTTAATATCCTTGATTTTCCTGAATAATTATGAAACATCTTGTCTTCCAAATCTAGTCCTGGGTTAGATGTGCTTTATGTTCTATGTTGTATATTTTATCATGTTTTAACTCAGGGATGTCCAAACTATGGTCCCCGGGCCAAATACTCCCGGGACCAATACCAATTGTTGTTGTTGTTGGCCCTCAGGGATACTGCTGTATTGCCCCAAATGATCATATTTACAAAAAGTTTTACTGCAAATTACTGTAACTTTGATATTGAGGTGAAACAAGACTTTTTACCAGTGTGGTGGCTCTGTGTAAAATATATCTTTCTAAAAGTCTTGCTGTATTGACCACCAGTCTGCGGCTCTCCACCCCAAATATATGCAGCCCTCTGTGAAAAACAAGTTTGGACACTGGTTTTACTCGTGAACAGTTGAGTCCTTTTTTTGTCCCATCATTTCTATCTGAATAATATAACTCACAGTAACAGCTGCATTAAAGTGACTGGTAACTGTCAATGCACAGAAGGAGAGAGGCAGTACTCTTTGTTTGTTGTTGTTGTTTATTGACAGCGTCTCATGCACAGGACAGTAACGTGCACAACATTTGTGCTACTCTCCGCTCAGATGCTCTGAGCACTACAGCTCCCATGATGCACCTGTCTCCAGAGGTGCCCTGGGTCTGAATGACATCATCCAGAGGTTTACTGTGTCATTTACATGGTACAAAAATATAACTGTGTCAAATATGATACAAATATAGAACTGTTTAGACAAAATAGATCCACAGGTCATGCATCGGCGGCACAAACATCTGCCACAAAAATATCCACCAATTTTTAAGACAAAGTGCTTTGCTTCAGTTCATTCGGGTGTCTAATGAAAACCCTCCAGTGCTTACGCCCGCCCTGAAAGTCTCCTCTGATTGGTCCACAACACTGACAGTCTGTCACACTATGACGTCACGCTGTAACAGCAAAAACACAAACAAATACAGGATTCCCATGATCCTCTGCTGCAGTCAGTGACTCTGCTCCTGCTCAGTTCAGACCAAGTTCCCTTGTCCAGATCTGACTAAACCCAGACCAAGTCCAGATCAAGTCCAGACCCTTTAATTCCAGGCCACGTGCCATGTACTGCGGGCTTTTACGCCATTACGCACACCTTGTGCCGCGGCTTAAACATTTGAAAGTGCCACAAACTCAGTGACAATAATTAAAGCTTCTCACGTGACCGCACATTACACTCCTGGCGCGTTCACGGCCAGTGCATACGCGGCCATCATCTGTGCACGAAGCTGCTGCTTGATGTGCACGCGCCCGTGCCTTTTCCTCTCGTCGCTGCGCGCAAACTTCTTCCCGCAGACGTCACAGGAGAAGGGCTTCTCCCCCGTGTGCGTGCGCGTGTGTGTGGTCAGGTGGTCGCTGCGGCTGAAGGCGCGCGCACAGATTGTGCACTGAAAAGGCTTCTGTCCCGTGTGGATGCGCACATGGCGGTTCAGTTCATCTGAGCGCGAAAAGCGGCGCTCGCATCCTTGCACCACGCAAGGGAACGGTTTGGCTTTGACGCTCTTCTGCCGCCTCCCGCGGGCTGCAGCCTTTGGAGCGGGGACGTGCACGCCCTGCAGCAGGGAGGAAAGCACGTGCGCGTCCACGACTGGATTCCCGCTGATGACGTAGGTGGCGGGATCCCCCTCTGCTCCAGGGAGCCCGGTACAGAGCCAGTCCCGCGGCTCCTGCTTCAGCTCCAGGCCGGACCTCGGTGCGCTCTGAGCGGCTTCGGGCAGCAGCAGAGTGTCCAGCAGCTCCGCCACATCCAGGGCATCCAGCTCCAGCGGCAGCGGCTCACAATCTGCGCTGGTGGTGAGGCAGGTTCCGCCGCAGCTCGGGCTGAACTCCGTCTTCACCAGCACGGGCTCGGTCTTCACAGACACCGAGGGAAGCACCGGCGCAGATGGGGGGCTTGGAGCGGGGGCAGCGGGCTGCGGCTCTGGCTGTACGTCGCTGCAGATGCCCACGATCTCCGTGATCATGTTGAGGATGGCGTCAGCGGCGCTGCTTAGACCCGGAGCCGCGTTCTGCTCCTGGAAGAAGGCACCGTCCAGCCCCGGGGACTGGGAGTCCGAAGAGCAGTCACTAAAGTCCGAGAAGAAGTCCGAGTCCGAGGCGTCGGTCCCGGGAGAGAACACTGCGAGAGAGAGAGGAGAGAGGGTTAGACCAGATCCACGCAGGTGTCTTCTGGTGCACCTGTTGTCACATGCACGCTCTCACGCGCACTCTAAACATGCTTTCATTTTAACATTTGCATCACACTCACAGACCATCGGCTTGTTTATACACATTTGCGCACACGCACCTTGGCTGAACGGGGAGCCCACGTCCGAGTCTTCGCTGAGGCTCGAGCCCACGCTGTCCACCCACGCGCTGCAAGCGTCCTCAAATTCTGACATAAAGCTGTCCTCTCGCTCCAGCAGCATGTTTCGTTAGTCCGGTTAGAGCTCAGTAAGTCCGATAATCGTAGGTAAGTCCTCGGTCAGAGCCGTGATTCTTCGGCACTTGTTTCTCTGTCTCCAAAGATGCGAATGATGCTGGTCCTCTCCTCGCGGCTTTTATATCCTCCGTCTCCTCACTTCCCTCCTCGGGCTCTGATTGGCTGCTCCGGAGCCAGGGATTCCCCCCTCCGCGTGCGTGTCGTAGCTGCCCAAATATGTCCCGTTTCCGGTGTTGACGCGCGGCGGTATCCCCGAACCATAAAAGGCGCGAGGGTTTCCTCCAGCACTGCGGCACTGAGTTACACAACAGCAGCGGGAGGACCCGGCTCCGCAGCGGCTCTGCGCGTGCACGGGACACGCACGGGACATACTAAACATGCAAAATAAAGTCAAAACATTGTTTTGGCATGCGCTTATATTGGCAACAGCATGGAGTCAAATGCACGAGGAGGAGAGGGTCTGCAGTGAACAGAGGGGCATGTGGTGAGACATGGAGGGACGGAGTCGGGAAATAGCTCATAGAGAATAACTGCAATAACACCAAATGCTTTTCAGGTTTTATCCATCTTAATGCACATGCAAAGATTGGAAAGCAATAGCTGCTGACATATTACAGCCCGAGAGCCAGTACAGCCAAAAAGTCTTGATTTCTTTGTGAGTAAAAACATATGTAAGCCTCACTTTTTATAATTTATGTAGCAGCAGTGAAAAAGTGTGACATGCTCTAAATCTGAAGTTGGACGAGGGACAGGAGCAGATGGCTGCAGGGTAACCACAAGAGGGACAGGTGGTCCCTATAACAGAGAACATCCATCACCTATGTGTGTGCGGATGAGAATAATAACCCATCAGATCAGTGACTTTAAACTAGGTCTAAAACAGGTCTAAAACTGGTCTGACATAGGTCTAAAACTGGTCTAAGGTAGGTCTAAAACTGGTCTAACGTAGGTCTAAAACAGGTGTAAAGCAGGTCTAAAGCAGGACTAAACCAGGTCAAAGCCATGGTTTAATGCAAGACTAAACCAGGTCAAAACCATGGTCTAAAACAGGTCTAAAGCAAGACTAAATCAGGTCTAAAGCAGCTCTAAAGAAGGTCTAAAGCAGGACAGGATTAAAATAGGTCTTGAGCAGTTCTGTGCATGTGTGACAATGTTGCAGGATGGAGGGAGTGTGCACACTGAGCAGGTGTAGAAAGGGAGAGAGAGAGAATCTGGTCTGAACATACTCAATAATGCATGCAACGGATGACACCTGAACAAGGACTAAACCAGGACAAATCCAGTACTGAACCAGAACTAAACCAGAAGCAAATCAGGACCAATCCAAGAAAATGAACCAAGACTAAACCCGGACCAAACCAAGACCAGAACCAACCCAGGACACTGATGGATGGGTCAAATGCACTGATCACTTTTTCAGGTAGACAAAAAACGTGAATCAGAACCAGGACTTAACAGGACCAAACCAGGACTAAACCAAGAACAGGACTAAACCAGGACCAAACCAGGACTAGTTTTGACCTGGCTCTCTCCTGCTGTGATAGTCCACATTACATAAGTCAGTGTTAAAAAGATGGATCTAAACTGGTCTCACTTGAGTCACATGACCCTCCCACAGCACCATGTGACTTGCTGCTGTCTCCATGGAAACGCCCGACATTCCCACACTCCTTATGTAAAGTCCAGCGGCTGCTCATAAAGAGGCATTTAGATGTTTAGATATTAGGCCTGGTTTAGTCCTGTTTAAGTCCTGGTTCAGTCCTGGTTCAGTCCTGGTTCTCAGTCCTGGTTTAGTCCTGGTTTAGTTCTGGTTCAGCATATTTAAGACCTGGTTAACTCTTGTTCAATTCCTGTTTCTTGTATTTTTGGTACATTCAATTAGTTACTTAACAAAACTGGATATAGATCATCAGCTTTATAAATGACAAATAGGGTCCAGTCTGTTTAAAATTATTTATTGAAAGAAAAAAAAGAATAAAATAAAACCAACTTGAGTCAAATGTACTTGTCTGCCTCTATGTGGGAAGAAGCTACTATTACAATCTCTAGTATCTCCAAATCTGCATATTAACAAGAAACTTTTTACCTGTCTTCTCTAATACAGGAACACAGGAGGATGGGAGGGCATCTGACACAGTTATATGTGCTTATCGCCACCTCCCCAGCCTGGCCGGGGAGTTACTATGACCTGATAGGGCAGAGGCTGCAGGACCACACCCAGCGCCCCCTGCAGGTTGGGGGCGGGCTCAGAGGATGGGCGGCTGAAGCTAATTCTCTGCAGCAGAGACGACAGGAAGAGGAAGAGCTCCAAACGGGCCAATGATTCGCCAACGCAAACCCGAGGCCCCGCCCCAAACGGCAAGAAACCAGACGGAGAGTACCGTTCACCATGCTCATTCAGGAAACGCTCTGAGAAAAGAAAAGAAAAGAATAAAATGATTGTGATGTGTGATTATGGTTTAGTGCAGGTTTAGTCCTAGTTCAAATCTTGTTGCCTTCTGGTTTAGGCTTGGTTAATTAAGTCAGAGTTTAGTCTTTGTTGCAGAATAAACTGAAGTAGTACACAAGTTGAATTCTATCCATTCTAGTCTAGTATGATTCAGTCTGGATATGCTTCTGTTGTAAGGAGTATTATACCTCAGATGATGCAGACCAAGATTCTGTACTGTGTCCTCAGTACAGAACAGAAATCCAATTCGCTAACAGTCTTGGTTTAGTTTTTGTTTAGTCCTGGTCCTAGTTCAGTAGATAAGCTCTTTTTTATTTCTAGTCCTGATTCTCTTCTTGTCGTGTTCTGGTTTAGTTCTTCTTTTCTCATAGTGTAGTTCCTGATTTAGTGTTGGTTTAGTTCAGTACTTTTCTAGTCCTGGCTCAGTCGTTGTTCAGTCCTACTTTAGCCCAGTTTTTAGGGTTAGAGTTAGTTCTAGTCCAGTACCTGGTTTAAAGAGGTCCGGTTTGTCCCAGTGTTGTGGATGGTGGTGAATGGCCCACATGTTGACCAGGACACGGGTCCCAGGCTGGACCGGGTGTCCCCCCAAACTGCACAAAAAACAATATAGGAAATATATGTACCGTACATGTATTTTAAACATGGAAAAAAAAGCAGAATATAGAAAATTACAAAATATATATATAAAACTATTACTATTGCTACTACTTGTACTACTACTGCTAAGAGTATAAATGTAGATTTCAAAGCACACTGTAGCTTTAACTTGTGCATCCTGTAAAATAATCACATCCGTGGACAGAAAAGAATACCATATTATTTTTATGCAATACAGATTGGTGTTCAACTTTTTTTATGTCTTCATTTACTCCTGCCTGAATCATACATACCAAATAATATATAATATTTTGACATTTTAACCCTGTAAATGCCATTTTTGTATGTGAAAGTCTCAAATTATGTACATGAACATTTTTATTTCTATATCTTTCAAGTAATTTAAAAGTGTTTGTGTTGGGGTTATCAGAGGCTGGGGATGTCATAAAATAGTGCCAACACTGATTTTGACTTTGTTGTTGTTGTTGTTTGTTTTTGCACAAAATGCTGTTTTCCCCTAAAGCCCCATTGACTTCCATTATAACCACACATTTTTGTGTAACACTAGGAAATAATCAATTGTGTATTTTTAAGTTTCTCCTGTTATGAAAAGGTAAATGATTCAACCCCAATTCATTCTATTCCACCTTGTGTAGGCCGGTATGCAAACACAGTTATAGTTTTCCTATGCTTTCCAATGGACTTTTATGGGATTTACAGGGATTGTGCCTATGTGTATTTAGGAGGGTTCTGGGGGAATATACTTCCCTGGGTGGGGTACAGGGGGGTGTTGGGGGATATATGCGTGTATGTTCACATACTGTACATGGGTCTGTGTGGGGCGTGAAGGGGGGTTAAATTCGCATTGTGTAAAAAATGACTGAAAATGTAAATATTATGATCATGCTTGAAATGGTGGACCTAAAAATCATAGAAAGAAATCTCCAAATCCCCCCAAAACAGTCAAAAGTAAAAATTTTAAGCCATTTGAACACACTGACAGGAAAAAAAACAAGTATCAGTTGAAAAAAAATTGGAATTAGTCTGCTTTTTAAAAATACATGTTCAGCATTTATCAAAAGAGGTGTTAACAGTGACAGATACATACACCTGAAAATCTGCACACACAGGCACACACAAACTCACACAAATTCACAAACAAACACATTCAGTCACTCCTCTACAACACACCCATATCATTTGAACCTCAAATATCTATGTCTCTGGCCTTCAGTGTGAACTAATATGTACAAGTGTCTTTCTATTGATATAACCTTGTAATGGAAGATACACAGTAAAAACAAAAATATAAAAAATTCAAACAGACACTAAGACAAAAAAAAAAAAAAGAAGGGTTTTCAACACCAGAGAATTCAAAATAAATCAAAAAGTAAAACTATACTGGCAAAGTTAAGCCAGTAAAAATACATGTTTTATTTTATTGCAGTAAATACGCCTGTAATTCAGTAAATCCAAGATAGATATGTTTAATGTCACACTGTGGAACATTCCAGGCAAAGCAATAGCGTTTCAATAAGGTGGTGGACCCTTCACCAGAAGTTACATAGAATAGTTCTTGGCTTCTTTGGCTTTGTTCTGACCTGGTCTGGTTCATGGCGGTGTGGGGGATCAGGATTGGACTCACGGGGCGGATCCTCAGTCCCTCCTGGATAACTGCCTCAACAAAGGGCAGCCCAGTCCGGTCCGAGATCATAACCGGTCTATCCAGTCCCACCTGCTCCTCCAACTCCCTCTGCGCCCGCGTCTGGACCTGAGCAAAGACACATACTAGTTCAGTCCTGGTTTAGTCTTGATACAATCCTGGTTTAATCCTGGTCTAGTCCTGGTTCAATCCTGGTCTAGTCCTGGTTCCGTCCTGGTCTAGTCCTGACCTCTGGGTAGTGCAACAGGTATGCGATGATCCACAGTAATGTAGTTGATGTAGTTTCGACTCCGGCCCCAAACGCCTCAGCCACAGTCATTAAAACATGGTCGTCCGATGACATTTGACCTTTCCCCTTTCTGACCTCTGAGCAGGGCGTCTAGGAGGTCACGGGGGTCGCCGGGCTCACTGTCGCTCATTAAGGCCTGGAAACAACAAATATGTATTCATTCATATTTATTTATATTAGTTTAATCCTGTTCAATATAAACATTACAAAACCCTGTTATTTTGATCAAGAGAAATCTACACGCATGTACTAACGCTATAGTACACATATGTTTCCAACTCATTCAGGAGTATTGAAAGTAAATCTTAGAACAGTGACTCTTTGTAGCCTGTTCCTGTGTTGTTATTCTTGACATGTACCTTGTGTTGGTCCAGTTTCCTCTGCAGCAGTTTGTCTCTGACTCTGATGCACTCCTTCAGTTTATCCAGAGTACTGTTTGGAAAATACTGACAGAAACATATACATAAATGTGTTATTAATATGTATTATTTATTTATTTGTATTTTTTTTTATTATACAAAACAAAACAAAACAAAAAACACAGAGGAGAAGAGTGCCGTTACAATCGTTCATTGAAATATCAGTCAAGATGTGTTTACAGTATTCATTTTCAGATAAAGTCCAATCTAATAGGTTTCACATACTCAGTCCATTTTGTCCATGTTTCATAAAATGAGTCCCTTTGGTTCCGCAGGGTGAAACACAGCTTTTCCATCACATACGTTTCATAGACTATTTCTATCCACTCCTTTGTTGATGGATAATGCGCCCTCAGCCATTTTTTTGTAATGTAGTAGGGCTGCTAATAACTTTTAGCTTTTTATCATCATTTCTCCAATTCTGGACATTAAAATCTTCCAAGTATAAACACTCAAAGGTAAACATCACTTTAGGCCCCAAAACATGGTTTATATGACTCCAAATCTGTGACCAGTGAGATTTCAGAATAGTACAGTCCCAAAAAATGTGATAGTGTTTCGCCCCAGATGAGCCCCAGAGCCTCCAATATGAGTCCCCATTACCTTGTTTTTTTTGTTGTTTTTTTTTACAATATTCTTCCATCCAAACACTCACCATGTATTAGATAATGTTGTCTTCCACTGTAATTGACAGATTCTTTCCCAACTTCTGTTTAAAATGTTCAGATTACCTTCCATTTCCCACCTTTTCTAAATGTATTCCTATTTATTTTTTCTTTTATATTACCAGGTAGTCTTATCTCTGTGTAATCCGTCAGTTGTCTAGGTAGGTTCCATAATGGTCCATAGGCATTTTCTAGTCTATGTGGTTTTATACTTGTTCTGATACAGCTCAAGATCATTCTAAATCTATTCAGAAAAAGTTCATTTCTGCCCTGTGACTTTTTTAGTATCAGTACTTGCTCACATGACGCTCTAGCCTTGATATTAGTTTTAATATTAATTAGTATCTGATTTTGGACACTTTGACAACAGCCCTAGTCCTCACCTTTAGCCAGGGGTAGATGTCCACCAGAGCTCCAGTGGCAATAGTTTGGACGATGCCGTTGTTGTACCGAATCACCTCCTGGAGCTCCTCATCCTTCGGTCTGTAGGTGGCGCTAAAGACCAGAGTGCACACCACGTTGGTGACTGCCCGAGTGACAGCGGCAGAGGGGTCAAAAGAGCGCCCCCTGCTGGTCAAGAGCTCCTCCACCAGGTCATCCACTGCTGAAAGGACTGATAACAGAGTGAGAGAGTGGTTATACTGTCTACTCCTCTCAGCAGGGAGGTTTTGGGTTAGACTCCTGATCTATCTGTGTGGAGTGTGCATGCCCTCCCTGTGTTACTGTGGCAGAGTGATTAGGAGGTCTCTTACCATATAGCCTAGTAAAGTAATTGAGTAACCCCAATTTAAATTTGGACTACATCAAGACTAAAGCAGTTGATCTGATGGAGCAGAGGATAATAATACAGTTCATTTATTAGGCTCCTTTGTGGACACTTAAGGTCACCCTAGAGAATAAACAAATACAAAAGCAAACGAATATAAATAAAAAGGGATGCAGAGGAGAGGGTTAGATGGAACAGAAGATGCAGAAGAGAGGGTCAGATGAAGAAGAAGATGCAGATGAGAGGATCAAATGGAACAGAGGATGCAGAGGAGAGGGTCAGATGAAGCAGAAGATGCAGATGAGAGGATCAGATGAAGCAGAGGATGCAGAGGAGAGGGTTAGATGAAGAAGAAGATGCAGATGAGAGGATCAAATGGAACAGAGGATGCAGAGGAGAGGATCAGAAGGAACAGAAGATACCGATCTCTTGCAGGCGTCCGCTCCCCTCCCCAAACAGAGCGAAGGAGCTGTGAACAAGGCGACGGTGAGATTTCCACAGGGGAGAATAGTCACAGAACGCAATGTCTTTCCCTCCTCGTGTCAGAAGATCTGTGGTCACCTGTTTTTAAAGATATTTGGATGATATTTAGCAACATAATTGGACTTTTAAATAATTCACGCACAGCTGCAGAGTGAAATTGAAAAAAAAAGTAATAATGTGAATCATGAGTGAAATGATAAAGCACTAAATATGATATGAAAGATGTTAAGTGAAATTATGCCACTTTATTCTGACCATATTTGGGCGTCCACCAAAGTCCCTTCCTCTAGTCAGAAGAACCTCTCGGGCCAAATCATAACTGTTCACCACCAGCGTGTAGTGTGGGCCCAGGTACAGAGAGAAGAGGGGGCCCAGTCTGAAGAGAAGAAGAGATATGTATGAACAAATAACAAAGCAGAAGAAGAAGAGAGAGGGCTCATGTAAAAGAAGAGGGGGCCCAGCACTGAGGTATAATAAAACCATAGAGATCATCACCATGGTAACACCTATGGTAACAGACATCCTGCATGACGCTTGCATGCTCCGTCAAAATATATGACACATGAGAGGAGAGAGACAGAAAACTGAAATAAATCGAATAATCTGAGTAAATCTAAAGTTGTTCTCTAGGGAGATAATATTGCTTGGTCTGGAATGTTCCACAGTATAGCATGCATCTGTATCTATGGAGATGGACAATGCCATAAAGCAAAATCATCTTGACATGGTGGTAGAGCCTCCACCAGAAAAGTTAAATAATGCACCTTTAACATTAATATTCTAATTTAAATGTTTACATGAATGCATTTGTCGTTTGTGCATCATTTCATAAGCAGTACCTTTTAGAGATCCGTGTGAAGAGCAGGTGAGGGGACAGTCCTGAGGCAGCAACCCAGGGAAGGCTGCCCAAAACGGGGACACTCGGCAGACACGGCACCCCCTCGGCTCTGGAAGTCCGGCGAAACGAAGCCAAAACTACAATGAAAAATACCAAAGCTGCAAGAGAGAGCGGAAGAACCACACCGGAGGAGGAGAGGAGGAAGAGAGGGAACATGGTGAAAGTGAAGAGACAGGGGCGAGCGAGGATATAAACCTGACAGGAGGAGAGAGAGGTCAGGGCCGGGGGAGGTACACTGTAAAAATGCATGCTTAAAAATTCTTCTTTAGATTTATTTTGTAGGTCTTCAGATTTTCAAACAATCACAGTGGAGTAAGAAAATGGGACAATGTGTAACTTTTCTGGTGTAGGGTCCGCAACCTGTTTGGCTCCATGGAAATGTTATTGCTGTGCCTAGAATTTTCCCCAGTATGGCAATAATCAAATGAATCTATATCCATAGAAGCCTGCTACTGTATCAGGCCAAAGTTACAGGTAAAGCATGTTTTTGAAGGTGATTTTGAGTAATATAAACATCTGTAATTGAAAAATCCATACTGTGAAACATGCAGGTGACAAAACCAGAAAAATTACATAGTGCAACTTTAACTATGCAATCATGATCAGTATATTGAATTGATGGCATTTTAAGTAATATTTTTCAGAGTATAAACAGATTTTTATCGTCTTTAAAATGTGATTAACAACAACTAGCATGTTTACAGTGCACTTCCTGATTCTTGGACAAAATGAAAACACTATAATCAGATGCAGAGAGCACACGGTGGGCATATTTCGACCTCAAAAGCTGCTTATGCTATAGATCTCTGCTGGGGCAAAACAATTCAAGACAATGGGTGAAAAAATGTAAATGCTTAAAGATAAAAACCTTATCTTGCATTTGAATCCAGGTTTAGTCCACTTTTAGACCTGATTCAGTCTCTGTATGTTAGGTCCTCTAGTCCACGTTGACTGCTAACAGGTAGTAACAGAGAAAAAGTAAAAACTTAACCTTAAAGTAAAATCGTTTTGTTTGGACTCTGTCTCAGGGTCGGTGTTGTTGTGGCCTTCGTCTTATCAGAGATTTTGGACTAAATGGCCTCAAACCAAGGACAACAAAGTGTTATATCTGCAATGGCCAAGACCTGGTTCAGTCCTGGTTAAATTCTAGTTTATTTCTGGTTTTGGCCTGGTTTGGATCCGGTTCCATCCTTTTGTTTAGTCCTGTTCCATCCTTTTTTAAGTTATCTTTGGTTTAGTTGTGGTTCAAGTCCTTGTTAAATACTTCTCAAATATAAAAATTATTAACTTAAAATCCTAATACCTGCTTTAGTTTAACACAAAAAATGTAATTATTTTCATTTAGTGTTTGAATGTAACCTTTTCAAATGATATATTTTACTAAGAATTGTAATTTCGACTTGTGACAGTAAATTTAGTTTGTTAAATTGTTCTTTTCATATTTTCTTTGTTTTTTCAAGGCAGTTAGCTAAACAGAGTGCAGACTGAGTCACTTTGGGTTGCCATTTCCTCCTAGTAGTAGTAGTAGTAGTAGTAGTAGTAGTAGCAGTAGTAGTAGTAGTAGCAGTAGTAGTAAAAGCACTGAAAAAGAGGCTGTTTTTTCCCAGTTTTATTTGTATATTGTCACACGTTACAACAGGCTGGTTGAGTATCACACACTCTCATTTAGACCCAACAGAAGCGCACCAGAACCAGGGGCCCATACCCATAATTACTATTATTATGAACTGCATTTTACACAAGAAATTCCAAACTGTCATATGATTGGGTTTAGTCATTCACAAATCAAGAAGGTAAACATACACTGCAAAAAACAATAAGCTCCATAATATCTAAAGTCTTAACGTGAACATTTTCCTTCCTCCATCTCAGTTTAAAGGCGCTGTATGTGTTTTTTAATGTCGTGAAATTTTGAAAAACAACGACTTCATTTCAAATTATTATTACTGCACCAACTTTCTGATTATTAGACGCTTTAAAATTAGATGGAGACTTATTTTGACCTAAAAAGCTGCTTATACAATTTATCTGTACTGTACTGTATTTTGCTCAAATACATGGAAAAATCTGCTCATTTTTTCTACAAGAACACCCAAATTCTTCAACACCCACATCCAGATTAATATTATTTTTTGCAGTGTAGTTTTCTCAATTTTTTTTATTTTTTACAGTGCTTTGTCTAGTTTAGATAAACACAAGCTCGATAATTAGTGGCTTTTCAAAACACACCATTGCTAATCTAAAGTGCACCTCAAATCAACAGAATTCAGATTTTAGGATAAATTCCACAGATTTTTACAGTATATCGGTAAAAAAAATCACACAAATGTAGTTTTCAAATGGGACAAGATGAAGATTTTGTTGGTGTCATTCGCCCATTCAAAAGTAAGAAATAATTTCAAAAATAAAATAAAAAATTTATTCAAAAATCCCCAAATTTAACAGCTCTCCAACCGCACTGAATCGAGTTAGATTTACTTAATGTTTTCTAGTTAGTTACAATCAAGTCAACTTAATAATTTTTATTTAATTGAACACCTTTTACCCAATACCCCTGTGGTTTTGGTGTTTTGAAAACATATGACTTAATTCTATTTACATTATCTATAGTAATCTGAAGAGTTTATGTACTTGTGATACTTGTCTAGATTTTTTCACTTTTTAGACCAGTCACAGGTCAGATCTGTGGAGAGGCAATCCAGCTCACAGTAAGAATGCATGTAATCAAGGTATTTCTGAGCAACAAAAACACCTGTAACTTAAAAAAGCGAAATATAAAAGTCTTAATACCAAAATGTTCAACATGATTCAGGCAAAGCAATTGCATCTCCATGGCATACACAGTAAAGTTACATAATACATGTTTAGCTTTAAGACAGAACTATCATTAATTAAGTTGTAGATATGTAAGTAAGTAGCCTGAGATAAATCAAAACTAGTTGAAACTAATAAATTGAACATTAATAGTAAAAAATTGTGTCCTTTTAACATTTTATCTCATTATTTTAGGTGCAGAGCTGGTAAAGTTGTGGATTCTTGAGCTTTAATTTCCACACACAGTTTCTCCATTCACTCATTAAACTTCACTCGAATCTAAACGCTAAGAGTTTAACAGTATCGCGTAAAAATGGCACGTAATATCATCAAAACCACGACAAGAGAAGCACGACATCGACTGCTCAGTTTGCTCAAAACTACCAAAGTTCCCAAGTTCTTTTCAACAACAATTTTCCAGATTTTGTATGTTTTTTTGAGCTCGGATTCTCTCTAAGTTCAGCTCAAATGTGACAAACATGTTACAAAAAAATCCGGTTGTTGTTGTTGGTGAATTCTGACAATCCGTTGAATTGTGCCCCAATTCAAGCAGAATTCTGTAAAATTCTGAGCGAATTCAAGTCAGAAATTTGCCGATTTTTCAGTTCGTTTTTAGTCCGTCGAAAGCCTCCAACAAGAATGAGTTGAAGTTGTAGTAATGCAGCATGAAAACAGGGTTTAAAATAAGATGTTCCCATTGGTCGATATCAACCAGTGAGATCACAGATAGTTCTTTCAAATGCGGTAAACTAGATCCAAGCAAATGAATCGTTAAAACCTTGTCAATATAGCATGAGTATTGGAAATGAGGTCTCATTTTAAACATACGGTGCCATCCACTACGATTGGCATGGGTAATAAATCTATTGTGGTGATTTGGGGGCATCTTTAAGTCTTAATTCATTATTTTGTACTGTTTTACAGCTATGATTTGTGACTAAATAAGAGTGTTAGTGAGGAACTAAAAAAAACAAACATGATTAAATTCCGGATCCAAACCAAGGACTAAACCAGGGACTAAACCAGGACTAAACCAAGGTCTAAAATCACTAAAGCAGAAACTTAACGGGAACTTGAACTCAGAACTAGAACTTCAAATGTACCAGCGTAGTGGACGGCATTGTATATTTTATACCACAAAACATTTTCGATATCTTCTGTCACTCCACAAGAACCTTTCTCTGTATTTACACAATTGCTGATGAAAAATATTGCTCTTCACTTTCAAATCACTTCACAAAATATATAATTTGTTGGAAAATACCCACAAAAAATCTATTTAATCATATTTCAACAACATTTGTATTTGTTGGATTTACTATGAATTTAACATTACATAGAGAGGACAGGAGCCACTGTTTAAAGCATTTTCAGAACAGAAAAATATGCAAATCTCCCAGGTTATTGTCTTGATTCTACAATAACATTCTTGTGGCTTAAAGGTGCAATACGTAACATGCGAAGGGCCCACCACTTGCTCATCTGCATGGAGTGATATGTTCCATAATATGGCATTAAACTCACAATAAGAATCCATGTTTTTAAGGCATTTATGAGTGATAAAAACACCTATAATTGAACATATTTAATGCCATACAATGAAACATTCCAGACAAAGCAATCACATCTCCATGGAAACAAGCAAGTGGCAGACCCTTTACCAGAAAAGTTACATAGATCACCTTTAATCATCTCCCTGTCTCACCTTAGTTCATTTGTACTGATTCATTTGCTTCAAGTGGACAGGCCGAGTAATTACAGAGATATTAACCATAAACCATCTCTAAACATCTGCCATTTCTAATCTTTAGCAGCTCATTCTGCCTTCGTCTTCAATTGTATGACCTTTAATGGGTCTTGACGTTGCAAGATTATCCAAAAGGGATGTCTAAAAATAGGGGAAAAGTTGTTTAAATGTCGCCTTTTCATCAGATTTTCACGTCAGAAATCCTTTGTTTAGTTTGGTTTCATTGAGAACAATAATAACCCAATGTCTAACTGCTCCTACGCGCTCGTCATTCTGCAAAATACCAACAAAAGCATTCACTATTTTTGACTAATTCTGTGCGTCACAAACACCATCGGTTCTCAAACTGTGGTACACATCCCCTTGGTGTTAATAATAGTAATAATAACATGGCTAGTATCCTTGTGTTTGGAAATTTTAATTATATCCAAAAACGAAAATGCACAAATGAATCAGTTTCTTTAAATTAGGTTTGGAATCCTGCAATAATTTTCCAACGAACGCAACATCTGATTTACCTTTACCTGTCCTAATATCAATAAAACTATTTATGGTAGGGCATCTGACACAAAGGTATAAGTAAGTTAACTGTAGATACCATTGAAACATATGAATAGGAATTAATTTGATAAATAATTGATAAAAAGGTACTGAAGTTGTAACTATAATGGCATTTTAACATTCCAAAAGTGAAGTTGATTATATCCAAACAAATTTCACCAGTTTATTCAAATCTAGTCCAGGTAAACATATTTTAAAAATTTCTTAACATTTTGTCATTGCAACTTGAAAAATGTGATTGCTCAGTAGTTATCCAGTGTTAGTGGTTTAAATTTAGACCAGATTTAGTCCTGGTTTAGAACTGTTTTAGACCTGTTATGCTTTAGGCTCTATAATGAAGAAACCTGGGATTAGTCCTGGTTCAGACTTGGTTTAAACGTCGATGATTGGAACTCTTAACATTTGAGAGTCAAAGTTTCCCTGCTTTGAGAGATTTCTTAAAATTATCCATCACAATTTTCTATGTGTCATCTTGTATTTGCATCTCGTTACACCTTTTGAGGAAACCAGAACTCCAGAATACTCTTATAACGCTACTTCTATAATGTTCGTTTAGGTCAGTCAGTTTGTAAAAGAGTTTTTAACGTTACTGTTTGGTTGACTTTTAAATATTGCTCAATCAAAAAGAAAATTATAGGTGCAAATATAATAGTGGAGCAAATGAACACACTTGAATTATGGGAAAAACAACAATATTAAATAAAAAAATAGCTTGAACTAATCTTGGTTCAATTTGACTAAAATAAGAATTTATTTATTGTTGCAAATATATAGTAAATCCATTATACTGGAAAACTTTTTAAGACTCTTGGTTTGGGTGGATTTTGTCTTGTTACTTGCCAAAAATAATCGTAGTAGTAGTAGTAGTAGTGGTGGTGGTGGTGGTGGTATTATATTTCTTCCCTGCCATTTTAAGTGACTAATAATAGCTACTCCAATTGCAAATATTATTTATAGACCAGTCAAAATCTATTCCAATCAAAATTAAATCGCTAATTAAACTTATTTAAGAGTGTTGTTTTTCCCTTTCCCATGAATCTGATAATGAAACATCCCTCATTTACAATCATAACGTGTCTTTGTATGTTTTGCCAAATTACACTGTTTCAACAGAAATCACCACTTTCTCATCTGAACTCTGCATCGTTTCGGTGTTACACAAATTAATGTCGTCTCCGCTCTTCTGGCTCCTCACTGGACAATCCACGCTGTCGTGAAGCTCGGAATTGCCTACGAACAACTTCTTTTCTCCTCCGTCTTTGCCGCCATCTTGTTTTAGCTTCTCTTTCTCTTCAGCATCATCGTCGTCGTCGTCATCATCGTCGTCGTCATCTTCGTCTTCAACTCGGCAACGGCAAACTTCGATACCAGAATCTCCCGTTAACCTTCTGTGACGGTACTGGCTTTCGTCCGCTGCTACGTCGCTATCCTCGCAATATTCTTCGTCAGCTTGCTCCTCGGACTCTTCGTCGTCCCAGTTGGGATTTACCGGTTCGAAAATGTCTACGCAGGGCGAGAAAAGGGTTTGTTTAGGCGGGGACTGGTGTGTTCCGCGGAGAGGGGGACAGGGACGAAGCGTGGCCCGAAGATGCTGCGCTTTTCTCGGACGCGTGGAGAGCGGCGAGAGGGTCCAACAGCAACATGGAAACCGGAGGAGAGGGAAGAGAAGGCGAAGGGATGGAGCAAGGTGAAGAAGGCGAGGTCGCGAATGATGGCGGATCTGCTTGAATTGTGATCGCGGGGAAAAAAGAATTTGAATTTTCATTTTTGACTGGTAAATTTGTGAAAGAATGTTCCAAATTAAGACTGTGCGATTGGGGTACGCCTAAACAAGATGTGGATTCCGTTGGGAGCGATTTTGACAATGTTTTCTCATCTGACAAATTTGCGTTTTTTCTATCAAACGTCGACCAAAGAATATCAGAAGCTAAGGTTAAGTCCGACTTAGCTTTTGAGCTAAAACTTGGGTCTTCTTTGTAAAAACGCAAACTTGATGCTATGTTTTCTTGGCAACTCAATTCCTTCGAGGCAACATCTTGGGACAATGGTAAAACTGGACAGACCAAATTAGCATGATCTGGTATGGATATTGAAATGCATTCACTGACAGGTTCTGGCAAAGTTGTGGCAATTTCTTGAGTTTGGCTAATTGTTGGAGACTGAATTTTTGAATTTACATCGATTAAACTTGGCTTTTGAGTTAAATTTAGCATTTCAGAAATTGGCGGAGTTACAGCTTGTGTTGTAACTTTAGATTTAGAATTTGGGGTACAGTCTGTACTTTCTGGGAGAGGAGGAGCAAGTCCCAACAATGATTTGGGTGCTTGCAAAATACCTGAATTTTTTAAAGTGCTTGTATCTATGTTTTCACTTTTTTGGTCAACATTCATAGCTACCATTTCTGTTGGTTGCACCAGTTCTGTGGTCAGTTTGCAAGACCCAAAGATGTCTTGATGGTTCTTAGTAACGTCAGCCTCAACTGTTGGTGCTGGGCTTTTAATTTCCGCAGTTTCGCTTGGCGCTTTGACGAAATATGTAACTTTATCATTTTGTTGTGTGACAATACATGTTTTTGTGTCTAATTCTGAAGTTTCTCCAGCTGGTTTGGTAGAAAAATTAGATATTCCTTGGCTTGAGGGTGAAGAGATAACAGACTGGTCGGAATTTGTGGCAACCGGATCAGCAAACAAATGTAAAGTCCTCGTAGGAGATAAGTTGGAGGGAGTCGTTTCTGGAGTTGATTTTTGAATTTTGGAATCTGATTTTTGAATTTTGGAATCTGATTTTGAGGTGCAAGTCTCATCAGATAAAATAGATCTGCTAGGATTTTGCGGAGAAACCGAAATTGGGACTAAACTTGGGTTTGTGTCTGTATTCCCGCCCATAGAGTCTAGTATTAGGTTAAGAGTCCTTGGCTGTTTGTGGCTGGTGGTGCTATCAAAAGTTCTTGTTACGTTTAAGCTAGCTGGAGGGCTAGTCATTGGCGAGTTGGATTTAGAATTCTCTGTGCTCTGAGGACAAGAAGTTGGAGTCGTTGTAACTGTTTTGATGTCCAGTTGTTGCTTTATTGGAGGCGTAATCCCAACTGGAAACGTAGCATCCGAGTTGGACGAGGCTATTGTTTCCAGTGGAGATGCCGATCTGGTAGCAACAACAGTGACGCTTTCTGTTGTGGCTGCCGGATTGGTTTCCTCGATTAAAATGGCGACCGTGGCAGAGTCGTCCGTCTTGCCCTGGGGCAGCTCCAGGCGAGTGGCGGCCGCGCTGATCGTCTCCATGGTGACAGAGTCCAGGGCGAGAGGCGTGGCTTCGCTGGGCGTGGAGGTGTGGCTTGTGTCCGTCTCATAGGTAACGGGCGCGGAGAGGGAGGAGCTACAGGGGGAGGACGGGCAGCAGGAGTCACAGGAGCAGCTGGAGCTAAGGACAGAAAGCAAAATAAGTTTTCACACGATATGATAAAACTTAAATGGTGCTGTGCCTAATTATTCACCACAACTTTTCACAATGTTTAGACACCATTGCAAGCTTCTAGGGATGGGACAAGGTCTCGAGCCACGAGATGTTGCAAGATAAAATTGCCACAAGATTGCACACATGTGGAAAATTATCTTGTGAAATTTTTGTCCAGGTATTTATTTACATTAGCCTTAGAAAAAATTGAGGATCTAAAAAGCAGTTCTATAATGACAGCAAAAATACTAAATAAAGTTTTCCATGAGTTCCAATATTATTTTCCAGCACCACCACAGAGTAGTTTATTAGTTATTTGAATCCTGAAGCCAGTGTTACCAGTGCAGTCAGCTATGGGTCTATTGAACTCAAATCTCTATTTCCAAATTACAAATATACATTCACTATTTTGATAGCAATCCTCATTACATTTCACTGCATAATTTTTTCATTAATAAAATCACATTTCCAAATCACAGTTGAATTCCGCTTCATCTACAGTGCACATTCACAGTCCATTTACAGGACATGGACGTTTCAGATAGATTTTTAGTAATCACCTGTTTAGATATGTGGGCATTACTGCCATACTTCTGCAAAGAATTACAATGAACAATGTTAGTGGTGGTTTGTTATTTTGAAACCATAATAAACTTCCTGGAACAGACTTCCTGTCATATGTCACCACATAAGACCTTACTGCCAATGTGCATGCAAAGCAAAAACTGTAGATATTTAGAGATACACTGAATATGTATTGTGATTGGAGACAGAGTAGTGGACAAATGCAGACTTATTTAATTTGCAGGTCTAGAATTTTGGGATTCTTTCAACACATTTCAGGAAGGTTTCAATATTTGCTTTTCTTTAAAGGCCCTAAATTACACAAAATGGATTCTTGTGAGCTTTTAAGCAATGTTATAATGCTGTTACCTGATCAAAAACATACTGTACATGGAGCTGTGTTTTTGTTATGTTTGAGTAATCCTTTGTTATTACTGTCTACATCCAAACAAAGACTTTTTTTTTTCTTCTACACTTAAGTTGACTTGTTATTTTCTAATTTAATTGACAAATAACCAGCCCAAAGCACAATATGTAACTTTCCTGGAAAATGGTCAGCTACTTGCTTGTCTAAATCATTAACTGCATAAAGAAGTGGATTCAGGGAGTGTTTTACTTCACCCGTCATGTTTAGCTCCAGTCAAATGAAGCTCACAAAGCTAGCTGAGTTCCATATTAGGCAAAATAGCAAAATACAAACACCAGGATCAAGAGTGGGTTAATACAAACATTGTAAGACTAAGATGATGAGGCTAACTGCAGCAGTTAGCAGCAGAGAGAAGGGTTAGCTACTATTGTAGCCACAGCTGCCCTGGGGCAGACTGATGGAAGCAAGGCTGTCAATTTTCACCATCCGCCCCTCCGAACACCACCAACACTCACGCACACACCTCTTTCATACTAGGCAATGTGGGTGAAGTGCATTGCCTAAGGACACAATGACTTTTTGTGACTGGTGCTCCACTGTGGCACCTGATTTTCTCAGTGGTCTCTCATACAAGTACTAACAAGGCCCAGCCTTCTTAGCTTCTGAGATGTGACGGGATCAGGCTTTGACAAGCCGCTATGGCCACAATCAACTCAATTGGAACCAAAGTCAATTGGAACCAATTGGAGTCACTGGAACTGGAAGGGCCCCCATGCTCACTTCCTTCTTGGCTGGTGGGTTAGCTATGTCAATTTATATATGCAGTGTATGGTCTAAATAGAGATTACTTTGCTTACTATGTTCACAGTATGGCATTAAACCTGGAAACAAGCAGGTGACAACAAAACACGCAACATTAGTACCAGAGTTTACTTTTGACTACACTATAGTGTTACACTGTAATACTGTACATAGTTCTTTTTCCACAGTGCATCTCTTACCTGTTGTCAGAGCTGAGTGAGGAGGGTCCGTCGCTCAAAGGCTGCAGGGGCCGGTGGAGCAGGGTCCCTGGGTGCTGCTGGGTGAGGAGGTGAGGGTCGGCTGTGCGGGGGGGCTGGGGGTATCGTGGAGCAGTGAACACAGAGCTGTACGGAGGAGGAGGAGTGGAGGGTTGAGCGGCCACCTCCTCATAAGACGGTAACTTTAGGGATGCCAAGAAACCTGAGGAGGAAGAGGGATAGAGAGGGTTAGGTTTAGTTCTGGTTTACTTTTGGTACAGTCTGGTTCAGGTGTAGTCCTGGGTCAGTTCTATAGTAGTCCCAGTGTGGTCCTGGTTACACATAGTTTAATCCTGGTTCAGTATTGGTTCAGTCCTGTTTCAGTCCTGATTCAGTTCTTGTTTCAAATCGAAATAGTGCCTGTTTGAAACTGTTCTGTTATTAAGTCTTTGTTTAGTCCTGGTCCAATGGTTTAGTCATGTTTTAATCCTGATTCAGTCCTAGTCAAGTCCTGGTTCAGTCCCAATTGAGTTCCCGTTTCAGATTAAAACCATTCCATGTTTGAAATTGTTCAGTCTTGGTTCAGTCTTTGTTTAGTCCTTCTCCAGACATAGTTCAGTCCTTGATTAGTCCAGGTTCAATCCTGATTGAGTTCTGGGCCAGTCTTGGTTCAGTCGTGCTTCAGCCTTGCTTCAGTCTTGGTTGTGTTCTGGTCCAATCCTGGTCCAGTCCTGGCTCTTACTGAGGTCCAGCATGGAGGAGGGGAAAGAGGAGGCTCCCTGATAGGCGAGCAGGCTGATGTCTCTTTGCCTCTGCTGCTGCTGGACTCGCAGTTTGGCTCGGCGATGTCGATAAGCACAACAGCAACTGAACAGGATCAGGACGGTCCAGAGCAGCCAGAACCCTGAAGAGCACAGGCCCAAAGGTTAAGACAAGAAAAAACAAGATAATGAATTAATTATAACAATATATCTGTTTTTTTAGGCTTTAAAGTTGCTTTTAGGGTAAGAGCAAAACTATATTGATCTTAAAGTGAAGATATATACTTATTCAGCTCTTTAACGAACACTATGCAACATTTCTGAAGGACGTCTGCCACTTGCTTGTCTCTATATAGACGTGACAGCTTTGCTTAGAATGATCCACAGTATGGCATTTTAAGTATCTCATCGAGAAAAGCCAGTGAGTCAACCAGGCTACGTTACAGGTCAGATTTGTGGAGAGGCAAGCCTGCAAGAATAAAGTTTTTCCTCCCTTTTTTTGCAATAAAAACATCTATATTTTAACACATTCTAGAACAGATTTATACATTTAATGCATAATGTGGAAGCATTTTAATCTCCATAACACCCAGTCATACCACAAAGTACATGATTACTCATACAGGTGGGAATTAAATCAAAACTACCAAATGATTATTAAAAACAAGCAAAATATACCCAACATTTTGCTCAATAATAGTTTTGTTACTTGTTGTCTGGTGTAGACAGATCAAGTTCTACCGTTGTGTCCTTAGGCATTTCACTCATCTTGCCTAGTACAGACATGATGCGTGAGTGAGTGATTATTGTTCGCCTCAGTTCAGTTTAGGGCAAATGTGGCTATAATAACTTACAGCAGCTTATCACCAGGCAGAAAGTGAAAGAATAATGCAAGAAATTGTAAAGTGACTTTGAGCATCTGGAAAAGCACTAGATAAAATTATATCATTATATAGCACTACAAAAACACACTGGTACAGCGTTTGTTTGTTTTAATGTTTTTTGTTTGTTTTGTTTTGTGTGCAGCATTTTGGAACATAACTATTTATATATAACATGTAGTATATAAATAAAGTGGATTGGATTATTACTTCATTATTACTTACACCAGAGCCCATAGTAGTAGTAGTTCTAGGAGTAGTAGTAGTAGTAGTAGTATTTCATTACTTACACCAGAGCTCGTAGTAGTAGTAGTTGTTCTAGTAGTAGTAGTAGTAGTAGTAGTAGTAGTAGTAGTAGTAGGATTTCATTACTTACACCAGAGCTCGTAGTAGTAGGTGCAACAGCCGCTCTCCCCGCAGCAGTGTCCGGTCTCACACAGGTAGCCCCCGTTAGCGTTAGCACCGGGGCAGTAGCGCGGTCTCCCCAGCAGGGGCAGGCTACCACCGGAGTGGTACTCCATCACACCCCCGCGTCTCCTGCAGCTACTCTACGCCACGGCTACGGCTACTCCTGCGCGGACCACTTACGGACCGCTAAAGGCCCTACCCTAGGCCTCTGCTGTAGGCTGAAGCAGCTTAAAATGCCACTAAGCCTTCTTAAAACTGCCAAAAATATGACTCCTCACCTTCTATTATGTTTATAGAATTTTAGTGAGGAAAATTTTGTTAACTGGGTTGTTAAAGAAAAACTGCTTACTACAGATCAAGCAGGTCAAAACTAGGTCCAAATTGAGACCAGTTCAATATTAAGACTAAACGAGGAGTAAACCAGGACTTAACCAGGACTAAATCAGAAGTAAACCAGGACTAAATCAGGAGTAAACCAGGACTAAACCAGGACCAATCGGGCAGCTTGTTTGTCAGCCAGATGACGTCTGCAGCTGGTGGCGAGAAGCAGGATGTATGCCAACTGAAAAAAAGAAAAAACACAAAGCTTTATTGATAAAAGTGGCGCACAATGACAGTCTTTAGCAGACTCCTGATTGAGATTCAGCCCAAACCGCAAAGACTTGGGCAGTGAATGAAACAAAGAATGCTATTTACTAACTAAGACTAAACCAGGACTTGACTAGGAATAAAACCGGACTACACAAGGATCACAGAAAACAGAAACACAGTCTAAAACAATCAAGCCAATAAGAACTTCAAGGTGCACAATGGTAACATTACAGGTTGGACTACAGGCACCTGCAAGTGTCCATGGAGATGTTATTGCTTTGCCTGGAATGTCCCACAGTATGGCAGTAAACTTTCCATAGTGAGAAGGAGGTGATGCCAACGGGCCAAGTTACAGGTTGGATCTGTGGAAATTCAAACCCGCTCACAGTAGGATTTTTTTTTTTTCTTCATATTTTGTAATAAAAGACATGTAACTGAACAAATGCAAAATGTATAAGTTGAATGCCATACTGTGTAACATTGCAGGGAAATCAATAACATCCTCCACCTGAAAAGTTACATAGTGCACCTTTAATACAGAGTTTGAGAAGATCATTCAACCTTACTGGGGATATACCAGATATAAAACCAAGACCAAAAAAATACATGCATAAATAAAACCAAACAAGAAGACTAAATAACAAAGACTTGGATTCTCGCCTGTTGTCCTATAATTTGTTGAATGCGACAGCGTTTGGGCCAAGTTCGAGTGGCGCGAATTTCACTGCGGCGCGCGCAGAGAGAAAACCAGAGCAAAAACATGACACTGCTGTGCCCCTCCAGACGACAGGTGCGACCTAAACTGGACCGGGTCTAAACCAGCTCTAGACCAGGCTGAACCGGGTCTACAGCAGGTCTACACACTGGAGTAAACAGGGTTCAGAGCAGATGCACGCTAATAAATCAAATGCGTAAAGTCCGAGTTAAGACGGGATAATATGCTTGTAATAAATAATAACCAGGATTAAGCCAGAACTAAATCGTTACTAAACCAGTACTAAACCTAGACTAAAGAAGATAGACACCATTTTGATTCAATGCGCATGCATGTGTCCCCGTGCGCGCGTCCTGGTGGTGTACCCAGAACTAAGCTTAGCGTTCCCCGTGCACATACTCACCTACGTCACCTATCCATGGCGCCGGACTGTGCGCCTTAGCTCTGCGGGCTCTGGTGCTCTGTGTGTCGGCCTGGGTGCGCGGCTCGGGTCGGTATGTGACTGCGGGGCCTGGTCTGGAGCGTCTGCCCTCCTCCCTGCGCTCCCTCCGCCGCCATCAGCAGCGCCAGCGGCACGTCAATACTCCGACCGAGCAGCGGGTGCACTTCCTCTGAACGCGGAGGGATTTCACAATTAAACGACCTGTGACGGAAAAACACATTTACAATGTCACTCCTGCCACACAACACAGTGATACAGATGCCACCACACAGACAAGTGGGATACACCACAGCTATGACACTAAATCAGCTAACAGTGTCCACCAGTTTCCGTCCAAAGTGTAACAAAGCGTCCACCCTGATTTTAATGTTAGGCGTTTTTTGTGTTATTATTATTTTCATTAATGTTATAAGTTGAACACATCATTTATCTTCCTAAAAGCACCACTTCTCCTCGGACATTATTGTGTGGTAGCCTCCAAACTTTTCCAAACCGGAAATCAAGCTGGGTGCCTTTTTATAACTTGATTCCTTCGCCATTTCAGAGCCATGTCTGCACAGCCTCACCGCCCATATTCTGCTAAAATCCTACTCAAACCAACAACACACGGTTTGCACACACGCACGCACACTCACGCCTGCCATACTCTCCACTTTAGGGCGCCATGTGCACATTATAAAGTTGCAGAATGACATAAATGTCGCTAAACAGCTTCGGAGAGATATGGTGGACGTTTGTAGTAAAAGTAGAGAGACGCACGCACATTATGGATTCTTATGGCGCACGCACTGAGCGCTGATTGGCTGAAGCGGCGGAGGGAGACACGCGCGGCCCCAGCAACAAGGGACAGATTTCTTTATTTGTCACAGATCAGTTTTCAGCAGAGTTGAAGAGGAGCCAAAATATTTACTCAGTATTATTACTCGAGTACAAGTAAAAAGTAACGAATTAAATAGGTAAGTTATAAGGTGAACGTAGCTATTCTCAAATCTTATCAGTTTTATGGATATAATTAGACAAATACAACATAAAACCATTTGAAGAAAATATATAGTAAAGAATATTGTACTCTTTTCATGCACCATATCTATGGTAATACTATGAATGCAATTGCCCTTTATAACAGGATTTTTGTTTACGACACTTACTACACTCAGTGTTAATTACTGTTTTAGCCACAGGTGCCCAACGCTGACAGATGGAGTGCTGCTCATCTGCGCCAACAGCCTCTCCAATTTCGTTAACACATCACATTCATATAGGTGCAAAGTGGGTGATAACTGTCTGTACCAAAGGCAAAACAAATCTGTGGCCAGAGATTCTGTTTAAAGACTATAACTGGTTTGCATGCCACCAAGATATTACATAAAAATATTATAACCTAATTAAATAAAACTAATTAAACTATAAAACTTTCTGTTGTGTGTAACAGGTTCTCCACCAGATGGCGCCATTTGTGAAAAAGTGGAGCTGCAGCACAGAACAGGTAAAGTGTATACAAAGCCTCAGTGTTACCAAATCTCTATAAATCTTTATAAAAATCAGCACATATTTTTGACAAGAAAGAGGATAAAAGTAGGATAAAAAATATTTTAATGAATAATGAATATCATATAAATTTTTTTACTGATTCAGTGGTTTTAGTAGTTTACTGTCCTGTTCTAATTCAGACCATTTCTCTAATCCAGACTTTTGTCCTTATTTAGTCCTATTTTCTCTTTGCTTGCTCTTGACCTGGTTTAGTCCACACTGGTCCTGGTTCAGACATGATGTAGTTCAGATTGTAGTCCTAATTTAGACCTTTTTTGCTCTTGGCCTGGTTTACTCTATTCCCTAGTCCCATTTTAGTTCATGGTCTTGTAGCCCATGGTCTAGTCCTGGTCTAGTCCATGGTCTAGTCCTGGTCTACTCCATGGTCTCGTCCTGGTCTAGTCCATGGTCTGGTTCTGGTTTAGTCCTAATTTAGTCCTTGTTTGCTCTTGGCCTGATTCATTCTGAGCGGGTCAATCGTTGAACAAACACACACAGACTTTGGACCAAAAAAAACACCAACATTTTTTGAATCTAGACCACGATCCAGACCAAGAACCAGACCAGGACCCAGACCAGGAACCAGACTCAGACTAGAATTAGGACCTGGAGAAATGTCGACTCAATTTCGCGACGAGCCGGACGAAGACGATGTCAGCAACTCCTACTGGAACAAAGGTATTTGAAAAGAACAGTTGGTCTCGTTGTAGAGTTTGATGACACTGTAATTTCAGATGGAGGACAGGGGCCTAAATAACTCGATGGGAGATTCATTGTTTTTGAAAGAAATTTATGATCCACATATATTAAACCTTTTCATTATTTGTTTGGGATTAGGTCTACAAACCTGCCATATTAATCTTATGACTTAATGTTCTTTCAGCTGACAACAAGCATGTCTTTTGTCATGTGCCAGTTTTTGTTTCATGTGGATAGGCCCAGTAATTACAGAGATATAAATCATAAATCAGTGAAAAAGCAAGTTTTAAGCTACAGAGATCTGATTTGCTGGTATATTTCTACATCAAATATTACTCCTGCCACTACTACTAATACTACTAACCTCAATTTGGCTCTGCTCCTCTCCCTCTGCTCCTGTCTGATCTAAAATCCTGGTTGTGATCCTCAGACCCAGGTCCAATCCGGTACTCGGCCTTTTTCATTTATCGTAAATGGCTGGTCTCTGGTTTAGTTTCAGTCTTCATCCTCATCCTCATCATTGCCTTTGGAGTTAGCAGTGAGTTAAACTTAACAAAGACTAAACCAGGACTTCACAAGGACTTAATTAAGGATTTAACCTGGACTTCACTGAGACTAAACCAGGACAAAGCCAGGACTAAATCCAAATTTAACCAAGGACTAAACCAGTCAGAACCAACACAGACTTAGTCTAAGACTAAACCAGAACTATTGGACTAAACCAAGTGATATGGAGTAACAGCACCATTTAATCAAGGACTAACCAAAATGAGTACCAACTAGGACTAACAAATAACTAAACCAGGACTAAATCAGAACTGAATCAGCATTAAACTAACATTAAACCAGGACTAAAATAGAACTTTTGTTTGAGATGCGGGACTGGCCTCTCGTCTGGGTTTGATGGAGGAAACCGTTTCGAACCTGAGTGTCTCTTTGACCAGCTCACAGAAAGAAAGCAAAGGTATTTTCACTAACTGCACTGTAAAACGTAACTTATGTATTAAATTTAAATTAGTTTGTGTAAGTTTTCTTTGAGACAGCTAGAGGCAAAACAAAATGGAACATAATTTCAATGGTTAAAGTGTATATAACAGAGGTTTTTTTGTTTTGTAGAGATTATTTTGTAGAGATAATTATGCACACTTAGCATTTTTAATGAAGTTTTTCAATGAAGTTTTACTGGAAAATACCTTACAGAAGTGTTGAAACAACAATAGTTTTTCAAATGAATCTAAAGATGTGTTCATCACTACCAAATCTTAAATTTTGCAAAAATCAAATACAGTTTTGAAGCTAGAGAAAATCCTTTGTATACAGATTCAAACTAAGGGACATTTCTACCCTGGAAATTCAAAATCGTGTCTTATTTTTTTGCTATTAAGACTTTATTTATATCTGATGTTATTTATATTTATGTTTATTTTTTAAATGACTTTATTTATCTTTATTGTGCTTTTGCTATAAAACATATAAAAATAAAAATGTACCATATGTCCAACTTTATTTTGAAAGTGTTTGTTGTGTTTGTCACAGATACAGCCAAAAGCGTGCAGAGGCTGAGATTTAATGTGGAGAGCAACAAGGACAACCTCAACTCAGGTTACACTTTAAAGCTGCATTGTGGAACATTTTTGATCGGGAGTCTGCCACTCAGATTTTCCTACTTTGCCTGGAATTTCCTAGCCAGACTGGCGCCACCTAGTGCCTCTGTTCAATTTCATTTCTCTCCAGCGACTAGGTCAGGAATCAGAATACACTATACGGTTTGCAAGAACCCCGGAAGTCCGAGTTCGGGCACCAGCCAATCAGCGAAGAGCCATATATTCTGTGTTGTCAATGATTCCTGAGATCTAGGATTTAAGCCGGAACAAAGAGAATGTTAATTGAATTTTATCAAGGGGAAAGACATTATTGCTCTTGATAAAATTTCTTCCTACGGGATTTGGGAAAAAGCTTAATATACCTGTTAGCTCCGTTAACGGGGCATTACATACATCACGACCAAATAGCAGAGATTGGTTAAATTTTAAAAAGTACCCACCTACCATCGAGCGAAAGAATCCCAACACTTAACACATTCCCACAGTATGGCATTAACTTATCTTTCTTGCATTCCTTCAATTACAGGCAATTTCTATTATTAAATACTGTGACAAAACATGCATTCTTACTGTGAGCTTTATCTGTGACTTTAATGCCCTATGGTGGAACATTCTAACCAAAGCATTAACATTTCCATGGAGACAAGCAGGTGGCAGATCCTCCACCAAAAAAGTTAGATAATGTACCTTTGAAAAAGCCCAATTAATTTGACATTTTACCTATAATTTAGGTGTTATATCTAACACATGCTTTTCAGTATCTTACACATCTCTACATATGAAAACTACTGAATGATTTTATTATGAGGACAGGAATAATTCTTGTATTAATTAAAATATACGTTCATAAGAAACATGCTAAAAAGAAATATTAAACATGATTATTTACAAGGTCCATTATCCTTCTATATTTATCTAACCACACCACAATATTTGCAGATGAAAGGCCTTGTATCCGATTTTTTCCCATGCATTTCAGCAAAACTGGTCTTGTCCCAGTGCAGATATAGCACTATGATGACAAAACTCTGCTCTGGTCTCTGAAAATTTGAAAAGTGCTCATAAATTCATTGTGGTGAATAATTTAAATGCTCAGAATGCATAAGGTAAATGAGGAATGACCACTACAAACCACTTAAAATGAACGGGTTTTTAAGACAGTAAAACTCAGAGACATTTTATTTAACTCCATCTGGTAAACATAATTTTGAGGAGGAAGGCATGGCATCTGGCACATAATCTGCTGAGACCTTCCTCAGTCTGGTTTGAATCCCAGTTGAATCTGGTGTTTTGTTTTTTTTTTTTTTTCAGTGGCAGAGTCATTACAACAGCTCTCAGCATTGGATTCGCTGACCAAAACAGTGGCTTCGGTCAAATGCACATTGAACCAATTACTCAACAATGGTGAGTATTTTTTAGAGTTTTTATTATAGTGAAGATATTTCCTCCTGCAGTTAGTTCAGTTATGACACTCTTTGAACTTAATCTCAAGAAACAGGTTGCAATCCCTACAGTTTAAACTGAACTGGAGGACAGGTCAGAAGTCTATGGTGCTCTTTAACTGTCAGATTGTAGATTTGTTGTCCTGGTGCATCAATAGTTAGACCTGGAATAGTCCTGTTTTAGACCTGGTTTAGATCTGGCAGTACTCAAGAGACAAATAATCTTATATGTGGTGTGAACCGTGGGTACAGACTAAATAATGTTATCAAAGTTAGGCAGTTGTAGTAAGTGTTTTTGTATGTTTTGTATTGTTGTGGGCAAAGTGGGCTCTGTAGTTGTAGTAATAGTAGTTTTACTGTTGTGTTGTAGGCACGATAGGCTCTGGCTGCTGTCCGCTAGAGTGGGACCGGTTTGAGTCTTCCTGTTATTTGTTTAGTAAAGAGTCCAAGACGTGGCACGATGCCCGAGACTGGTGCCACGCTCACCAGAGCCAGCTGCTCATCATCAGCACTGACAAGGAATGGGTAAGGCTCCTGCTGATACTTCACAGTGACATCATGCTGGGGGTGTTCTACATGCTTTATTGGCGGCACTAAACAGTTACCATGGTGACACAATGCACACATTAGCAATGACTACCAAAAAGATCGTCTGAAAACTCAAGTAAAAAATACTAAATGGATTTAAACACATTTTCAGGATCCTGTGATCAATTCTTTATGTATATAAAAGTGGTAAAAATTAAGAAAAAAATACATTAAATGAGAAGGTGTGTCCAAACTTTATCTGGCAGTGTATTTTTAATGGAAAATCAGTTACCATTAAGAATGAGTCCAATTTTGGTTTGACCATGGCCAGTTTTTCATTTGATCTTAATAACATTTACATCTTGAGCCCTGGCTGCTCCTGTCTGACTGGTCTGTTCTCTGCCTTGGTTCAGGACTATCTGACCAATCACCTTTCGGGGACCTTTTACTGGGTCGGATTGACAGACGAGAACGGCAAATGGGAATGGGCCAATGGAACTCCATACACCATGGACCGCAGGTAACGCCTCTGCACCTGTCTGCACCTGTCTCTGCTCCTCTGGTTCTCCTGCTTTGGCTCTTCTCTGGTTCTTCTCCTGTGGCTCTGCTCCTCTAATTTTGCTCCACTGACTGTTCTTCTCTGACTGTTCTCCTGTGGCTCTTCTCCTGTGGCTTTTCTCCTCTGGCTCTTCTCCTGTGGCTCTTCTCCTCTGGCTTTTCTCCTCTGGCTCTTCTCCTCTGACTCTTCTCCTCTGACTCTTCTCCTCTGACTTTTCTCCTCTGGCTTTTCTCCTCTGGCTCTTCTCCTCTGACTGTTCTCCTGTGGCTCTTCTCCTCTGGCTCTTCTCCTGTGGCTTTTCTCCTCTGGCTCTTCTCCTCTGACTCTTCTCCTGTGGCTCTTCTCCTGTGGCTCTTCTCCTCTGGCTTTTCTCCTCTGATTCTTCTCCTCTGACTCTTCTCCTCTGACTCTTTTCCTGTGGCTCTTCTCTTCTGAGTCTTCTCCTCTGGCTCTTCTCCTCTGGCTTTTCTCCTCTGGCTCTTCTCCTCTGACTCTTCTCCTGTGGCTCTTCTCCTCTGGCTTTTCTCCTCTGACTCTTCTCCTCTGACTCTTCTCCTCTGACTCTTTTCCTGTGGCTCTTCTCCTCTGACTCTTTTCCTGTGGCTCTTCTCTTCTGAGTCTTCTCCTCTGGCTCTTCTCCTCTGACTCTTTTCCTGTGGCTCTTCTCCTCTGACTCTTTTCCTGTGGCTCTTCTCCTCTGACTCTTCTCCTGTGGCTCTTCTCCTCTGGCTCTTCTCCTGTGGCTCTTCTCCTCTGACTCTTCTCCTCTGGCTTTTCTCCTCTGACTCTTCTCCTCTGGCTGTTCTCCTCTGACTCTTTTCCTGTGGCTCTTCTCCTCTGGCTCTTCTCCTGTGGCTCTTCTCCTCTGACTCTTCTCCTCTGCTCTTTCTCCTCTGGCTCTTCTCCTGTGGCTCTTCTCCTCTGACTCTTCTCCTCTGGCTCTTCTCCTCTGACTCTTCTCCTGGCTCTTCTCCTCTGGCTCTTCTCCTCTGACTCTTTTCCTGTGGCTCTTCTCCTGTGGCTCTTCTCCTGTGGCTCTTCTCCTGTGGCTCTTCTCCTCTGATTCTTCTCCTCTGGCTTTTCTCCTCTGGCTCTTCTCCTCTGGCTCTTCTCCTCTGACTCTTTTCCTGTGGCTCTTCTCCTGTGGCTCTTCTCCTGTGGCTCTTCTCCTCTGACTCTTCTCCTCTACCTGTCTGCACCTGTCTGCACCTGTCTGCTCCTCTATTGCAGGCGGTGGAAACCTGGGCAGCCTGATAACTGGACTGGTCATGGTTTGGGGGAGGGGACGGAGGACTGCGCCCACCTTCACTGGGACGGGCGCTTAAATGACCTGCACTGCTCCTCCCGCTTGAAATTCATCTGCCACAGACACAGCACCCAAACCTAAACCTAAACGCTAAATTAAATGTACTGGCTTGTATTGTAATGGTAATAAAATTCACTCATGGCTTATTTCTGTATCTGTACACTTCTCCTTAGCCACTGAAGTTAAAGTGACAGTTTTCATGTTTATCTATCATTTGGTTTGGTGGGATATACCTGTGCTAAATATTTATCCTATTTTGAAAAAAAAAAAAAAAAAAAGTTGAGAATTACAGAAAGTAACAGAGTTCTAAAAAGGAATTCCTCTTTCTATGGCCCCATCCACACTTAGTATGTATTTGAGTTGTTTTTGTTGCGGATCCATTGTTTGTTGACACTAATCCGATTGAAAACGGCTCCAGAGACGGAACAATCTGGTGCCGCCAGCTCCCACGAATTCATCTGAGTACAGATCTGATCCGGCACTGTGTGGACACCTGAAAACGCTGATACACTGACACGCTGATGTAGGTCTATGAGCCGCGAAGTAGCTAATTTACTGCCAAAACACTAGAATATACAGTATGTCCATTCATATATACGATCTATGCGTGTGACCTGCAGATGTATAATCTCTGAAAAGTTTAACATGACCCATCTTCAACGCGATAGAAGCACAGAACAGACTCACCATCAGCAGAACTCCCCTCTGTCACAGAAAGAACACTCATATTCCACTGAGTCGTGTCCTTTAGTCCGACAGAAGCTGAACTGCATCAGCGCACAAGGAGCAAGCAGTTTTCTGAGTGCTCAGTTTATGCAATTTAGCCATGAGGTTTTAAGTTTCGCTTCTGTAAAACGTAAACAAATATGCTCAAATCTGTGTGGATAGAAACGGATTGCGGACACAGAAACGACGTGTCTGGACGCAAATCGTTTCTGATACGGTGATTCGTTTCAATGTAAACGTAGCCTATGTCATCAGTTGATAATTGATAACAACACACTGGGGGTGTTTTTCTTGTTTGCCTATGCCAGAATGTTCAGCAGTTACTATGGTGACACAATTAGGGTGACCAGATTCTCAAAGTCAAAAACTAGGACACCCCAGTTTGTAGCGGTTGGTAATAGAATAGAATAGAATAGAAAGTAAGTGCAAAAAAACAAATTAACAGTTCTCAGTGTAAAGTTGAGTTTAGTCTGGTGACAGCTTTGGGTAAGAAGCTGCCAGAAGCGGCTCTGGCTGGTATGGACTTGCAGTGTCTGCCACAAGGCAACAGGTTTAAGAGGTGGTAATAATGAAATTGTGAATCAAGTGCAAAATTAAGGAAAACTGTTCTGCACTCGGCCCATTTATGACGAACATGAGTCAATATAGTCACTTTTTCTGTGTTTTAGTCATTTTTAAGCAGCTTTTCTGAATTTTACTTCGACAGATATCAGTGCCTCTCTTTACTGTTGGCAGGGATCAAATCCAAAATAGGAACATCAGGGACATTTCTTTTATAAAATTGGGACAAATCACTGGTTTTGGATAAATCTGTGGGGACAATGGACACAGGGCTCAAAACTGGAACTGTCCCAGGTAAATAAGGACGTCTGTCACCCTGGACACAATGCACATTAGTAAATCTGAACACTGAAGTGGAAATAGATTTAAACACATTTTCAGGAGCCTGTGATAAATACGAGCTTTCCTGGTTCTGTTTACGTGAGCATGGACTGCTGAAAAACTGTTGGCTGATGCTAGCTTCTGACTGTAATGTTACTTGAGAGGGACTTGTTTAACAGCACTAATCATCTCACCTGTTGTTGTCCCATTTATGTCAGAATGTGTTAAAACAAAATTCTGATTAAAGTCTAATTTGAGTAACAGAGCTTCAAACAGAGCAGTGCTTACAGACAGCATCATCACACACCCAGAGAATATTGTTGATATCAGCTGCAAAGTATCAATATATCTAATTCAATCTGTACCAGGAGGTAAAATTATAAACCTCACTAAAATTGTCAATCTAGTGAAAACTTGGTAACAATAATTAGTAAAAGATTTTATATAAATATATGAATTACCGGTAATAATAATGTTTGTGAAATGAGTGGAGTAAGATACTTTGAACCTGTCAGGAGTAGTGTGGGTGATTGTAAAGTTTAGTCTGATGGGGAAAGTCAGATTAAAGTCACTCAGACACAGGAAGAACCCTGAACTCTCTCTAGTCAGTAATTAGTGGTCAAACAATGTCAAATTTATTGCAAAATTTGTTCAACATAAAATTGTGTTCTTTTTTAACAAGTCAAACTCGCTAAACGTACAAATGCAAAAGATGATTTCAAATCAATTAAAATAAGAAAAAGTTTAAATTATATCACCCAAAAGTGCAAAAATATTTTAGATGTGTAATAAATAAATGAAAGGTACAAAACTTCACAGTGTTCATACGAAACATTAAAATGGAAACTCTGAATAAGACATGTGGTGTTGATAAATATGAAAAACAAAAGTGCATCAATATTTAAGATGTAATAAATAAATTCTAAATAAAGAAAAAAAAGGTGCATCGGAATTGTTTTGTCACAACCTATTATTTCTTAATAAAAAAAGCAAAAAATCCTAAATCATTTTCATATCAAATAAAGATGATTTTTTTTGTTAAAGGTGCATTAACTTTCTGCTGGAGGCTTTGGTTCCTGCTTGTCTCCATGGCGATGTTATTGTTTGTCCTAGAATGTTCCCCAGAATGGCACTTGTAATGTGCTTTGAGTACCTTGAAGGTGGAAAAGCGCTATAAAAATCATGACCATTTACCATTAAACGTTTCTGTATTCATAGAGACGATGCCACCAGACCAAGTCTGAGGTTAGATCTTTTAGCAAATTAACACTAACTGAATAAATAGAAGATCTACATGGTTAATGTCATACTGTGGAACATTCCAAGCAAAGGAACAATATCAACCATGTCGCAAACTCACCACCAGAAAAGTTACATAGTGCACCTTTATCCTTTATAAAACAACAGTTTTGTTATTTTTTTCTTCACAGAATCACTTGTTAAGGTGAGTTTGTGTTACCTAAACAATCACTCCTTCCACTACCCACTAATAATTATTTTGTTGTAGAACTCTAAAGTGGTTGTAGTACCGTCTCTGTCCGTTTGAAGAAAAGGGGGCGCTCTCAGTTCAAAATAAACGCTCGGATCAGAACCAGCTCCACCGCGGCCCCGCCCAGATGACACGCCTCCAACACGCACAGCAGCCTCTGATTGGACAACTGTGCTGCCGTGGCGATGAGGTCGGCAGGGGAGGGGGGTGGGCCGTGGGGGGAGAAGGCGCCGTGTGACAAAATGGCCGCCCAGGAGTTTGAGTGACGCAGTGGAGCCGGAGAGGAGTCAGGGAGGAAGAGGACGTCCAGAGACAGGCCAGAGAGGACTGAGGAGGAAGAGCAGAGGATTTTTACTTAAAACATGAATTATTATTATTCTTTGACAGGCTGTGGAGTCAATAAAAAAAGCACAGTGCTGTGTACCTTCTTGTCTCCATTGACATTTTATTGTTTAATGTTCCTCAGTACAACATTAAACTCATCTATCTCTGTGGGAAGAAAACAGGTAATGCTATAGGGCCAAAGTACAGGTCAGATCCGTGGAGAAGCGGTTATGGGATTGTGTAACTTTTTTAGCAATATAAACACCTACAATTGATGTAGTCTAGATACATTTAATGCTATACTGTGGAACATTCCAGGCAAAGGAATAACATCTCATTGGAGACAAGTAGGTGCTGCAACCTTTAAGCTTTAAGTTGCAGACAAATCGTTCATGAAAAGATATCCATAACTCTTGAGGTAGACTGTAATAGTAATAAGAGTAGTGGTATAGTATTTGTAGTAGGTTAATAGTAATAATAGTACCTTGCAGCCTGAGAGAGTAGTAATCCTCAAAAGCGAACTGGAAATTGTGCACAGTGTTGGCCATATTTGCGCCCATCGTCACAGCAACAGCCAGTTCATCTTTTTGGGCGGGGTCAAAGCGCACGGGCAGCGTCTCCATGGCGATGGGAGAGAGGGTGGGACATGTGGTGATGTAAGAGGAAGAGGTGGAGTCTTCCTCTCGGTCGTCAGATTCCTGCAGAAACTCCAGAGAGGCCTCGAACAAGACCACTGAAAACACACGTACGGTAGGGCATCAGGGCTAATCGAAACCAAATCAAAATCACACACACAAACTATGACTAAATTATGAATATGCTCTGTTCATGTAACTATCAGACTGCGTTTGTTTATCTGGTTTATGGTTAATATCTCTGTAATTACTGGACCAATCCACATGAAACAAAATCTGTGAACAAGTTCTGGTCAGTTGACAGAACTTTAAACCATCTACCTGAAGGGAGGAGCTAACAACAATGAAACTACTTTGAAAACTAACACACGTACTTGTTTACAGTTTTGGTAAGTTAGCTAGGCCTATTGAAGTCCACACTATTTGCAGAATCATTCAGGCCACTGACGGGTGCTTTTACACCTCTGTGCCTAACCTGGATATCCATGTTGTTTTATTTGTTTTGATTTAGGTCTGAGGAGTTGTAAATGGGAGACAGATGATGGCGAAGACCTCCATTTTTGTTAGGAAAGACAATCCATCCTTGAACAGAAATGGAGGCCTTTGAAATCATCTGTCTCCTATTTATAACTCCATCCTCAGACCTAAAAAAACAAAAAACAAACAGAAACTGTAAACAAGTAGATGTGTTAGTTTCAGAGTCGTTTCAGTGTAGTTAGCTCCTACCTGCAGGCAGATATAAGGCAGTGTCCAAAAGCGTTCTGACCAGGACTGAAGAAGCAGCTTGGATAAGCTGCAAAACATATTTGACCAAAATAAACTTGTTTCCAGTTGACAAACTGAATTTCTCCTTGGCCATCTAGCATTTACTCATTACGGGTGCTTCTATAGCTCAAGGATACAATAATTCCTTTTGCGAATAGGGGCGACTCTCCACAGATCTGAATTATAATGTAGCATAGTACTGTTACCTACTTGTCTCTCTTGTGATAGATATGTTTAATCTTTATTGTGGAACATTCTAGACACAGGAATAACATTTCCATGGAGACAAGCGGGTCAACTCAGGTCAACCCTCAACTAGGAATGTTATGCAGCGCACCTTTAAGTGGATTGGATTGGATTGGATCTACGCCTAAAAAGAAGCAGTACCTGAGTTATGGTTGGGCTCTGGTCGGAGTGCAGCAAACGGAGACCTGCAAGAGGAGCAGCAGAAACATTCAGAGGTTTAAACAAAACCAGACTATACAGCAAAAAAAAAAAAAACTGTCACTTTTACTTTCTTTTCGAATGAAAAGGGGGCTGTAAGTGGAAGCAGACTTCAAGGGTGTTAAACAACTGTCCTAACCTGAGACAGTTCAATCACAGCCACTAATCTGTAGCACGTGGCTTTCAAATGCAGAACACATCTCCTTCTTGCTTGCTTGTTTCTCAAACCTATGTAATTTTTTCTTTTTTACTCGTAAGATGCCATATTTGTTTTCACACAAACAGATCATGTGTGTCTCTAATTGACCTGTCAGTCACATCCTTATATCCTAGAAGCATATATAATCTGGGCAGAAACAGAGAAAACACTGACCGTTTGTTTGGAGACGGGGCCTGGAACAACTTCCTCTTCACTGAACGGCTGCAAAACAAAACATTTAACTAGGTCTGTTACAGGTCCAGCATTATGCTTTGTCCAGACTTAAGCTAAGACTCAAGTTTCTCCAGTGTGAGGCGCTGTGGAGGCTCTGACCTGGGGGTGTGGTCCAGGGGGCGGGGCCTGAGCTGATTGGCAGGTGATGACGAGCAAGAGGAGGGACTTCTGACGGAGCGAGGGGATTGGTCAGGGCGAGGAGTGGAGCCAATGAGAGGAGAGGACAGAGGCGTGGCCAAGGGAGTGGGTGGGGTTAGAGACCAGGACAAGCACTGATCCTCCTGGGAAAATAAATAAAAGTAAAAATGAGTTTTAATCCTGAATGACATCTTCCTCGTACAAAAATATCATGTCTAACAAGTGAAACATATAATTTTCACAGCAAAAATAGTATCATTACCTGCCCCCGGCGACAGTGCGTCACCGCGGAGACCGTTGCCTGGAAACAGAAGCTACGTCGTTCGCGGTAACAGAGTCGGTCCAGCTCCCTGCGCAGCTCGGCTCCCTGCAGGACTGAAGGTGCAACTGGACACAGGAATGCATAAAGAATTATAGGACTAACCTAGATCTAAACCAGAACTAAATCCTTATAATGGTCTGGAGCAGTACTTTTATTCTTTTTTTATTTTATTTTAAAAACAATCTCAGTCAAAAACAAAGACTAAATTAATATTCCTTATCAAATTGACACTAAAGAATTTTTCACCCATTACTAAACTAAACCAGGATCAAACTGGGGCCAAATAAAGTCTCAAATAGGACTAAACTAGAAATGGACCAGGTCTTGATTGTGACCTCTGACCTCTGCGTGACTTCATGAAGGCCTCCATAGTGATGGGAGGGTGTGGGAACACGAAGAATCCTCCAATCAGAGCGCGGCTGAGGACCTGTCCGTCATCCTGTGTCCGAAGCCACTTCAAGAAACACTTCACTGGATTCAGTCTGCGATAGGGCATCTGAGAGTGGTGTCCAAAACCTGCACAGAACCAGTACTGAACCAGGACTGAACCAGGACTGAACCAGGATTGAACCAGGACTGAACCAGGACTGAACCAGGATTGAACACCAGGACTAAAACAGGACTAATCCAGGAGTAAACCAGAACTGAACCCAGGAACCACAAGCTAACTCTTTTGGTGGACGCTCTGCCACTTGCTTGTGTCCATGGAGACGCTATTACACATGTGACAACACCAGGCCAAGTTACAGGTCAGATATGTGGACATGCAGTCCCACTGACAGCATACTTTTTACCTTCTTACCTGTGCAGTAGACTTGGGTGTAGTTGGTATTTGTGAGGTAGAACTGGGTCTGATCCAGAGTCCGGACTAGTTTGAGCCGAGTGCAGACCACGACTGACACTGAAGAGAGAGACATCACCAAGATCAATATGATTTAGATGATTGTTACAATTACTGACTGAAGTGGGGCTGAACGAAAAATATCCAATTTCAATTTGTCTAACAAGGATTGCTTTATGATTACTGACAATGACATAAATTAAAAACAAGAAATATTTAATTTAATTTCCATTTAATAGACTGATACACCAGCTATATTGCTGGGTTTCAAATGACATTACAAAATTCTATGTACCAATAATATTTTATACAGAAGGGAGCAGCTTAAATGAGAATGAATGTTAAAGCCACAGCATGCAACTTTTTAGCCAAAAAACTGACTAAAATAAAAGCATGTCATGTCACAGGCCATGTGAGTTCAGTGGAGGTGTACAGGCGTTAATTTTAACAATGAGTCTTACTTGGGAGCAGTTGTCTGTGGACTTCGGGTTGTGATGTCGCAAAAAGTTTCACTGTGATTGGCAGATTGCAGCTGCCATCCTCCAACTGCAGCCAACGGTACTCTGAGAACAGCTCCGCACCCTGAGAATCTGAACAATCACAAGAGGAGGGAGGAAAAGGAAATGTCATGGCCCAATTTGAGTCACTCCATAAATAACATGACTGACGCATATTGGGTAGTGACTCTCACCTTTGGAGCGAATCCGTTCACTTCTTCCTGAAAACATCACCAAACCGATGACATCACAGATTTCCCCATGAGGCTTGTGGCGCAGCTCCGCACTGAGGACACAACAGGGAAAAACATGTAAAAGGTCTAAGGTGGATCTGAGCTGAACTGGAGCAGCTAAATTGTTCTAGATTTAGCTGACAATGTTTTTAGCTTCAATCCACAGCTGTTAGGTCCTTGATGGTTTGCATAAAATTTTCATAAAGACTGTACCTGAATTTTACTGACTATATAAAAAACAAAAAAACAAAAAAAACAAAAAACAAATATTAAATAAATGTTAAAATGGTGAGTCCAACCTGGAGCAGAAGGAGTAGGTGGGCTCTGGGGGAAGATGCTCTGGAGACACAAAGGATTCTGAGAGTTTTCTGATCTGAGATGCGGGGTTCCTGCTGTTCACACTGATCTCTGACGACACACAGAAAAACCTGCCTTAGTGCTGGTTTAGACCTGGTTCAGTCCATGTTTCAGTCCCTGGTTTAAGCCTCGTTATTGCTTTTTTAAAACCCTGTTAACTCCTGGTTTGGTCCTGGATAAAAAGGAATTAAGTGTGGTTATTTTAGTTCAGATTAAGGTCTGGTTCTGTTCTGGTTTAGTTCTTTGTTTAGTCCCATTCTAGTCCAGATTTAATTCTCATCCAGATCAGGTTAAAGCATAGCTCTATCTTATCCCAAATGAAAGGACTGACTGACGTGCAGGGATCATTCACTGCTTTCAACACTGCCCTCTGGTGATCACCGGGGACTCATAGAACCATAGTTATATCCATAACTTTCATTTTTTATCAGTTTCCTAACAATTTTGAGGTAATGTGTGCAAGTGTGAATGCATCCTTAATCCACTGAATACAGGAATAGCAGATCTATTAGGAATAATAATCGTTTCAGTCTCAGCTCAGTATTAGACCAGTTTTTGTCCAGTAAAGTAAAACTGCTTTGAGCTCACACCGATCTCGTCCTGGCGCTGTCCCTGGTACAGTGGTTTGACTCTGAAGCGTCGCAGGCTGATGATGTCACCGGGCGTGAGACAGAGGTACCAGTCCAGACACACACTGTTCCACAGAACCACACACACGCTGCCGGATCCATCACACACTTCCAGAATGGCCTAGGAACAGAGACAACAATGGCAAATAAATAATAAATAAAACATTTATTTATCCTTTATTTAACCAGCAAAGTCCCACTGAGATTTGGAATCTCATTTTCAGGGGAGTCCTGGCTCCTGAGGGGAGGAGCCTATTATATATATATTTATGTATTTTATATTTTGGGGGGAAACTGGAGCACCCAGAGGAAACTTACACAGACACAGGAAGAACATGCAAACTCATCCAATTCAGCATTTGGGAAAAAAAATGTAAAAACTGTGGAATGCTTTTCTTTTGTGTGATTTATTTGACATTTTAGTTATTTATATTAAATATAGTCTTATTTGTAACATATTGATGGAATTTGAAGGGCAAGGATTGTATTAGTGTCCATGCATTTTAAAACAGGATTATATTGGTTACCTTGAAAGGACATGCACAGTTTTGCTCCGTTCGGCCATAGTACATCAGAGCAGACTTCTGGAGGATTCGAACGATGAGCAACTTTTGGGACGTTCCACCAGAAAAACTTGAGAATCTGAGTTTGAGATCCTCTACAGACACAGACGGAGCCAAACCTGAGGAGCAAAGACCTGGGTTAGTCCCAGTTTTTACCCGGTTTAGTCCTGGATTAGTCCTGGGGCAGTCTTGGTTTAATCCTTGTCTCATTTAGTACAGTCATGCTTTTATCCGAGTTTTCTCCTAGTTTAGTTATTTTGCGAAATTATTTTAGTTTAGGATATTTCTTCTATAAATAAACTTTAACCAATACAAGAATACTAAGCCCTGCTCCATCTGAGAGAAAGACATCAACACAGTCTACTGACAAACCAACAATAAAGACCCTGGGAGGGCATCTGACACTCACTTTCTTGCTCTTCCTCATCTGACTCCTCCTCTTGCTCAGTGGGTGTGGTCCGTCTCCAGTTGTTGCCGTGGGGATCGGTGTTGTTCCATAGTGACAGAAACACACTGCGTTTGGCTCTGAGCGGCAAAACTCCAGCATCACCAACTTTAAAATGGTTACACAAATAATAAAGATAGTGGAGTTTAATATATGTTTTTATTTAAGTATGTACTACGTAGCTTTTATAATTGCTTGTCTCTATGGAGATGAATAAGTGCTCTGCCTGGAATGTTCCACAGCATGGCCGGTCTTGCATTTATTCAATTACAGGTGTTTCATTGTTCAAAAATTCCTTGATAAATGTGCATTCTTACTGTGAGCTGGGGTCACCTCTCCACAGATCTGACCTGGTAAAACTAGTCACTTGCTTGTTTCCAGGGAGATCAGTATGTTAATGTTTGTTCATTCCATCATCATAGAGACAAACAGATGATGGACCCTCAACCAGAAAAGTTGCATAGTGCACCTTAATCATTACTGAACAAGGGGAGAACATGCAAACTACACACAGACAGACCCCGGCCACTGAGCGGGAACTGAACCTTGGGCTTTGGGGTGTGAGCGAACATAAGATATAGTATTTACCATGAGAATCTGAGCCAGGACTAGACCCAAACCAGGACAATGGACCAGGATCCAGGTCCTGATGAAGACCAGAGACCTCCAGAGAGACCAGGCTGAAACTGCAAAGGTGTCAAGAGTGTTAAAGCCAGTTAAAATGCTGCTGTGCTCATTCATTCTCCTGCCTATGAAAGAATGCTCCATAAAAAAAACATACACAGACATGAACAGACCTAAGGAGCTAAGTTGTGGTTTAGTCCTGGGTTAGCAATAGTTTAGTTCTGGTGTAGTCTTAGTCTAGTCTTGGCTTAGTCTTCTTTAATTGGGCCCATTTTCTTATTCTTTGCTTAATCCTGGTTTAGTCCTGGGTGTATTGTGCTCCATAAAAAAAGATTTAGTTTTATCTCAAGTTTGTAATCACAATACTATTCTGAAAAGTCCAGCTAATACTACTACTATCAAAACTACAGTCTTCCACAATGTCCATTGCACTGATTGGTTACTCTATGTGTCAGTCAAAAGGTACATGTAAATATGGGGACATTAAAGCTGCAGATTAATGGAAGAATCTCACTCACCTGTCTGTATGAGGTACGGGTTCTGTGTCCTGGGTAGTGGAGCATTCTGGGAGCTGCAGTGCCAAGCTGGTCCTAAAGGTTGTGCTCTTTATAACAGATCCATGACAAAGAATGTGTTTTTCTACCAAACGGTTGAGAGATGGATCCAACGAGACTCGCAGAAGACAGTCACCATCAAAAAGAGTCAAATCGTAAAGATCTGGACCTAAAAATAAACATTTAGAGACAGTTCACCTGTCCATATGTGTGTGGTACTCGTGTGTGTGTGTGTGTGTGTGTGTGTGCACATTTGGCAACATGTACTGTACTCCAATCTTTTAATTATCTTAGCAAAATTTCATATCCATAAAAGTAAATGAATTAATCGTATTTTTTTTAATTTTTTTTCCCATTTTCCTTTCAGAAATTCAGTATTATAAGAAAACCATCCCGTTATCCTCTAATTCCAAAGTTGTTAAACCCCTGGAAACTTTTAAACAATTTAATTTATACATTTTAACATCTAAACATGATTTTTGGTTGTGTGTGACCTTTGGATACACTCCACTGTCGTTACGTCTATCTCCCCCTGTCCTGTCTTGTACATTTTATTTAATAAAAAAAAAAAAGCATGTACTGTACTCACTATGGAAGATGTTTTGGGGGAAGCACAGGGTTGAACTTTGGTCTCTGGTGTAACGTTCCACATCCAAAACTACCAGCTGTTCCCGACACACAACAGGAGACTGACAAAAAATAACAGGAAAAATTAACTCATAATGAGCTATTGATGATACTGTGAAAATGAATGGACTCTCATTTCACTTCCTGAGAAGGCTCGGACCACACTATTACTAACGTTACAGCAATACTACAGTGACTCTACTAGGACTTTTTTCTTTTCTTGGATGCAGTTAATGCTTACAACTAAGAACAATTGAAGGAAACATTTGTAAGACTTAGATTTTAAATCTTTGTCCCCAGATACAAGGTTAATGTGTTCAAATCAAAAAGCTTTTACAGTTTTAAGATATGTTTGTTTTATTTAGATGTGCACTGTGTGTATGCTTAGATAACGAGCTTTATATGTTTCTAAGTTTATGGTTACAGTCTATGGGTTCTTGTCCATATACTGAGAATGAGAAAAAGTTGTATGTTTATTAAGGCACTGGCATCTCAGGCTCAATTGTGATTGTAGCAAAAAAACCCAAAAAAAACAGTAAGAGCTGCATATACCTGTATACATCTCCTTTAACAAATTTCTTTGAACATATACTATATAATATTGTCATTTATCTTGATTACTATTAGCCCTGGATTTCATTAGAATGTAAATGTAACTTTTACATAGTGTGGTGGTTCCTTTACCAAGATTCCAGTCAAACTATGATAAATGTTTAACTGTTTTGATAAACTATGATATACGTTAATCCCATTTCTCTGATAAATACTTAAATAGACTTTAATTGATGTGTTGTTACCTTAAATCATACGGTTAGACAGTGTATTCGGCGTTAGATTTGTTCACATAAAGCTTGTTAATTTTAAGTAATATACGATTTGTATGATCAAATTGAAGACACAATTCTGCACAACTGCGTCATATTTACAGGTGAAATATTGAACAAATAAAGCACATGCAACACAAAAGCAAAAGTGCTATAACAGATCAAAATATAATTGTAAACTGTAATATAATATTGACAGCATAAGAACAATGTGTTGTATGATAAAGAATAAAAGAAACCTACGTTAAAACCGTAAAGAATTTAATGAAGTTTTGTGTACGGAGCACAAAACGTAACTTAGCTCGACTTCTGCACATGCAAATTAGATGATCGGGATTTAATGAAAGGTTTCGGACCTGGTTTTGACCTGAATCGGGTCTGGACTCGGGTCTGGACTCGGGTCTGGACTGGGATCGGACCAGGGTTCTGTGGAAGACGCAGCCCGCCGCCATGACAGCTGCTTGTAAACACCGCGATGCACTCTGGGAAGTAGCGGGCTTTAAAAATGGACTTAACATTTTGCGTTCATTCAAATTATGAGGGGAAAAAATCGTTTCTTACAAAATGTACCAGATAAAAGCATAATGTGTTCTTCTGAGCGAAGTAATGAAAGTGAAATAACTGTATCAGATGCCCTCCCATACGGTTTTTGGGTACAGGTAAAGTGTCTAATCTGAAATAAACTTTTGTCCATACCCACACCGTTGAAATTATTGCATTTTTATTTTGCATATTTGTAATGACTAAGATCATGTGTATGCAGAAATAATGGATTATTAGTTTGTGGTTGAAACAATTTTCTTTTTAATTATTTGTGGGGAAAAATTTTAGATTCAAGGCAAATTGTATGCTCAAGAGTAACAGCATCTTAACAACAACACACCAGACAAGACTAAAAACTATTGAAACTGATTCTTGTGGCTATTTAAAAAATAATAATAATAAAAAATACTTCCATTTGTGCTGCTGATGAAGACATTGCATTTACTTAGTGTTAGTTTGTTTAATCTGGATAGGCCCAGTAATTACAGGGATAATAACACAAACCAAGTGAAACATCCATTACCACAGCAATCTTAAAACAAATATCAGAACAGAGACAGTTGGAGTCCTCCACAAGATGTTTATTGTTATGAGACACATGTAGATTTGAACGTTGGTCAAAAAATCACTCTTCCAATTGATCATTCACTCAAAAACAAAACAAATGGAGGGAATATTACAATAAAAAGAATTTAAAAAAGGAGGTTAGAAAAGTCAGGCTTAAAAAAAATCTAGGTCATCCGGAGCGTCCAAGTCTCTATATTCAATGATGCTGCGTGGGTCTCCTCTCATCCCTCTGAAAAAACAAATATATATGAAGTGAGTGAGAGTGAGAGAAAAGGATGAGAGGGCCAGATGAGGAGGATAGAGAGGAGAGGGTCAGATGAAGCAGAGGATGCAGAGAAGAGGATCAGAAGGAGCACAAGATTCACCTGGTGCCTCTGGGTTTATTCTGAAAACTTGGGTTTCCCCTGAAAGAGTCGTAGTTTCCTCTCCCTGCTCCAAACTGTGCTGGATATGGGCCTGCCCCTTCAAGAAACAGTAAATATAAAACTTCAATGAGAATTTTAGCTGACATTTTTAACCATAGTTAAGTAGTCAAATACTGAAGTATGATATATTGATTCTGAAATTATCACGATAAATGATAATATTGAAATACATTTTTACCATGTTCACAATAACCTTTAAGGAGCATAATCAGAGTTGAGTTTTCAGTGGATTATATGAAAATGTGACCAACAATATTTATAAAAAAGTTAGCCTTTAATGTGTAAAGTAAATGAGAAGGGGTCATTACCAGGGAACCCGGGCATAGGCGGTCTCACTCCAGGAGGGTATCCCAGAATGCTTTGCTGCTGCTGAGGCGACTGACCAGGGAACGGCTGCATCGCTGTAGGAGGAGCTAGAGAGAAAAACAGAAATAAAATATTTAAGATAGATCAGTTGGTAATTGTTGACACTCTGGCTCTTTGGTAACAGTAAATTAGCTGTTCCATATTTTTATTTTGTAGTAGTAGTTCTTGTACAGTAAAGACGTTTTACTCAAAAATCCATAAATCACTGTAACTACAAATGTGAGTAAAATTCATAAAAGTCAGTTTAGCATAAAATATCTCCTTTAACCAATATCATATCTGCTACTGTCAATAACATGAGCTGCTGTCACCTGGTGGGGGGAGGGGCTTGTTCTCAGGGAGTGCGGGTCTCTTGGGGTCTAAAAGGAAATTGTTGAAGAATTGTACTTCCTGTCTGACAGCGGAAACTTTTTCTCCGTGTTTGTTGAGGATGTGTTTACGAACAAACTCTGGAGCCTGAAGAGAGACAATGGTCAAAGTTACAGAAGTCCTGGTTCAACAAGTCCAGGTTCAGTTCCTACTCCTCGAATAGGACTCTTGATACAGTGATACAGTTTGAGTTTGTCCCGTTTGTTCTATCCCAGTTTTTATATTGTTTATTTAGTCTCCAGTTTTTCTATCCTTGGGCAATGAGATGAATTCTCATGATATTCATAAATTCATGAGAATCATATAGCAGCTTTGTGGTTTAAGTGGCGCCAAAGCTGAAGTGCTTAAAATCAAATGAGCATGGCATTAGACAGGTTACGGTTCAAGTCCTGGTCCAGACCTTGAACTTCTTGCCGCTGAGGGGACAGAGCCACTTGTCTTTGCTGAGCTCCTGAGTGTTAGCAGTCAGGAACTTCTCCACCTGAAACAGAAAAGCACGTGTTAAGTTTACTGTTGTCAGTTGGGTCAAATAACAATATTGCATGTTCCAAACAACTACAGTGACATCGTATGACATGGACCTAAATAGTCTTGCCTTTTATCATACAGTACCATAGGTACATATTATGCAGTAGATAATGGCTTATTGTACCTCCTGTTCGGGGTCCTTCTTCCCCAGTCTCGCAGCCTCCTCTTCACTCACAGTTTCAGACAGAGACAAAAGAGGAGCCATGCGCTGATCACACATCTTCAGGTGCTCCGACACTGGCCAGTCACAGGGTAGAGAGGAGTATTACATCATAACTCACTGACCAATCAGGAGGCCAAAGCAAAACTAGTACTTAACATGAACTACAAAAGAGCTTAAACAAGTTTTTGGAGAACATTCAAAACACTTTCTCCATGGAGATGTCAGTTTGCCTGGAAGACCTTTATAATTTGCATAAACCCTAGACTAAAACCAGGTCTTTAAATTCTTAAGTTTCTAAAATAATCCATGTTAAACACATTGGTTAATTGCTGTGTCTCACCTTCAGCTGCAGTGATCTTCCCCACAGGCAGGGGGCCCCGCACATGCATGAGGCCACAGCGATGGGGCATCTCGTCCTCTGCAGGATACTCGCAGAAGTTATAATAATCGACAGAGTGAACAAGACGCAGGTACAAGAGCAACCTGTCCAACACCTGAGGAAACAACAAAATAGGGTTATGGTTTTTGAGCTCATGCACTGTCATTTACTGTGTAAGATGCCCTCTTTTTGTATAATAATACCTGTTTAGGTCTGGTACCTCACTTTTTTCCACGTGTCTTTGAGCAAAATTTGTGTTACACTAGTACTGAAATACTGTATAAACTGCCACTGATGTGAGTTAGCATGAAAGTTATGAAAAGCACTTATAAACTCATCGCGGAGACTGATTAAGATAATCATTTGGCTAGTAAAAAATAACTTAAGGAATAACCACTGTAAACCCTTTAAAATACTGTTTCCACTCTTTTAGACAGTAAAAATTAAGTACAGCATCTTTAATCTGCAAATTCTGTGATGTGGTTGGATTAAAATGGCTCAGTAATAAACCAAACCAGAACTAAACTGAATCTAATGAAAGCATGTTGTGTTTGTGGTCCCACCTGTAGCAGTGTCTCGTCTGTTTCCAGGGAAACCTCTGAGGGGTCTTTAGCTTCATTAGCTTCATTAGCAGCGACCCCCGTTAGCTCCTCCTCCTCCGCGCTCACCTCCTCAATCAGGTAGTCCGTGATGTTTTTCAAAACCGGGTTGGACTCCATCTGAAACAGGGACTGGGGCTCAGAACAGGACTAAACCAGGACTAAACCTGGACTAATGTGAGACCAACCTAGAATTACATCAACTTTAAGTATTAAGAACTAAATCATAAAAATCAGGACTAAATCAGGATTGAATTAGGACTAAATTAAGACTAAATTAGGACCAAACCAGGACTAAGACGAGGACTAAGCCCAGAATTAAACCAGGACGAACCCAGGGCCAACTCGTACCTCAGAGCTCCAGAGCGCCCCTTTCTGGTCGAGGGCATGTATGAGTTTGGCAGAAAGGCGGATGTCGTTTCTGATGATGGGTTTGTGGTAAGTGAGTCCGTTCACGCTGCGCACTCGTCTGCACAGGTCTCTGTTCACCACCGGGGCCAGCTCCACATCCTTCAGCTGAAAAGGGGAAATAAATAAAAGATATTTAAACGTTGTCTTAATTATCTGACTTCCTCTGTCCTCATGTACACAGTTTTAATCTGCTCTGAGCCAGGTCTACTGCTGGCACTATTACATTTTTGAAAATCCTTTGCCCAAAAATGTATCTTTCTCCTAAATTTTCAGTGTTGTTTTTGCTTCCACTCAAAATAATATTTAGTACAAGTCAAGTAAACACTGCAGCTTTCTGGAAGTGCCACGTCACCTGGTGCTCATTCCATGGAAATAGAAATCATACTTGGGAACATTCTCCAAAAAGAAACACAACTGCAATGCTCTAGGCAAATGATCCACATTTCCATGGAAACAAGAAGTAAGAATAATGTTTATGGAGACGCAAGTCCACTCACAGTAAGGACACATTTTTGAGGGTTTTTCAGTGCAATAAAGACATCCAAAGTGTCATGATTACTCAAGAAAAACACTATGAAACTATTGAAACCAATTGAACACTAGCACAAAACTTGAAATGCTTGATTCCTCTTTTAGTTTAACGCTTATTAAAGACGTATTACATACATCACTAATGCAATTTTTAAAGAAAATAATAAACAATGCGATCCCAATTAGATGCAATCCCAATACTGTTCAGCTCAAACTCCTATGAATTCCGCCATTAATCTTTTAGCCTTAAACAATCCACCTCCCCTTTGTTTACCCGAATGTTCTGCAGATTCCAGCAAGTTTCTTTAATGTTCACACTGCGATCGAATGTCACCCAGCAACGGCGGAAAAACCTGAAACATATAATCAAAGTTACTTACAGCTGACAATAAAGTACCAAACATTTTAAACATTTTTGAAAAGTGACCTCCTCTCGGGTTGAGGGTCAGACAGCGCCACCCGTAAGAATCCTGGATACCTGCGACACAACTGTAAAGACAAGACAAACAATAAATAATTTTAATTGTCATAATTAAATCATTTTCTGTCATTTTTTCTTTAACTTTTAGGTACAATAAGTTGGATTATTCAGGAATTTTAAAAGGAGACCTATTATACAAAACTCTGAATTGTACTTGTATTTGATTGACTCAGGCATCATGTAATCCTGTATTGTGCTGTATTCAAGGCTTGAGCCCTCAGAAAATTACTATTTATTCATAAATACAGTATTTCTTTCAAAATATTAGAAATGACAAAAAAAACATGTAGATAGTATATAGAAGACTAAAAATCTTGGATGCGTACGTTGGTGAGCTCCTCCTTGGAAACCTCAGGTGGGATGGTCCGAATAAAGAGTGATGTTGTCAGGTGAAGAGGGCGTGGCTTCGCTGGCCCCTCCTCTTTCTTACTTCTCTCTTTACGCTTTTTTCGTCGCTCTGTTAAAAAAAAACCACAATTACAAAATGAAATTTACTTGGGGACACACGAAATGAATATTTAATATTTTAAACTATTATTTTAATCAGTTAGTGCCAGGACTAAATCCGGGATCTCACCGCTGTCAGGTTCCTCCTCCTCGTCTTCCTCGTGTTCTGATTGGTCCTTGTCCGACTGCTCCTTCTCTGATTGGTCAGAGTCTGACTCAGAGGCGCTGCCCTCTCCAGAATCAGCTGAGACGCTGTGTTTTCTTTTCCTGCCCTAAAAAAAAAATTCAAAACGAGTAGATAGGTGAAAGGTTCTTAGATCAGGGCCTAAATGTGTGTGAAAAGTAAAAAAAAACAAAAAACTGAAATCAGTAAATGATAAGATGTCTTTTTTTACAGCAGAAACAGTTAATCTAATATTGTGTTGTATTATATCACCATAGTCACCATTTAAAACTGATTGCAAGGTCCCACAAATGTAGAGTTATGTTCAAGTTCAAAAATTAACTTCTGTGAAAAATAAATGACAATGTATTTTCTCTGATATAATCTAATTTGTTATTCATTATATAATGACTGTATAAACATAAACTACCTCTTAGTTAGAAATAGCGAAAAATTACAGAAAAATATTGGGCAATATTATTGTTAAGGATATATAGGCCTGAGCAAGTTTCAGTGTTTATGTTTTCAGTACCAGTACCAGTAAGAACTACTTTGTTGAGTATCTTTTCCTCTAAAACAGACAATAATAATGGAACATTAAAACTCACCCGTTTCTTCTTGTCCTCCTCTTCTTTCTTCTCTTCCTCCATCTTTTCCTCCTCTCCATTTTGTTTAGTCTCTTCATTTTCCTCCTTTAGGCAAAAACAATATAACGAATTCAAGTAAATTACAATAAAAATACAAACCCCTCCCCATTTCACAATACTATCTCCATGGAGACGAACAGGTGGCGGAAATTGAGCCAGAAAAGTTACATAACGCAGATTCACTAGCATCGTTACAGTATTCTCATATGACGTTATTCATTATTTATTTTATGCTACATGAATGAAAGTATAAATATTACTATATTTTTAAGTTGTAGTAGTTATTTCTTGTATAAGCATATTAGTCTAGTACACTCCTCTGTCACCTTTTTGTCTTGGTCCTTTGTCTCGGGGCTGGTGTCTGCTGCTTTGGGTTTTTCGTTTGAGGTTCCTGCCTGCTCTGAGTCTTTGCTCTCACTTCCTGGTTCTGTTGTAGCCCCGCCCTCTATCGCTGCACTGGTCCCGCCCTCAGCATCTCCAGCGGCAACAGGAGTTTCCAAAACCTGCAGGTCCAGGTCTGTGCCCCCCTCCATCTTTATTACAGCTGGAAAAAAAAAACAAAAAAAACAACAAGGATTACATTACCCACAATGCTGTTCAGGAAGTTACTGTAAAACAAGTGCCAGCTGAGAAAATGTGCAAAAAAGAAGGGGACAGAGGTAGGTAAGCGAGATATAGTCATTTTTATTGATATGATCAAATTAGGTATATAATGGAGAGCTCTACAGTCAGTACCATGTCAGTACAATCATGTAGTTTGGAGCAGAGTTCAGCCTAAAGATTAAAGGAATCAAAAACTGAATTGTCACTTGTTCTTAATGTTGTTACCCCACAGATTAGCTTTCATCAAATATATTTGCAGACCGATATTCGAAAAGCCAGTTCTGATTTAGCCCTAGTTTGGTCTTGTTCTGGTCATTGTTAAGTCCTGCTATAGTCCAAGTTAAGTTTTTGTCTTACCTGCGTCCATGAGTTTGATGATCTTAGAGGCGTGGTCCATGTCCAGCTTGATGTCGTCTAGCCAATGGTTGTCGAGAAGGAAGAGGAAAACGTCCAATCGAGTCTTGAGCGCGGCTTGAGTCTCTGCCCTCCTGGCTGTGATGTCATCTGGGTGGTATTTGGACCTGAACCACTCATGCTGTTTGTGCGAGAGGAAAAAGTCCTGCAGCTGCTGCCGCCTGAAGTCCAGTTTGTACTGATTGTAACGCTTCACTGCCTCTGTCTCATCCACATTGTCCTCCAGGTTCAGCAGAAAGTCCTAGAATAGAGCAAATAGGCCTTTAGTCAAAGAAAAAAACTCTTGGTCCAAAGTGCACCCACAAAACTACACTTAAGTGCACAGGAATTTTTGTAAAAACAAACAACAAAGAAATATATAGACTAAACTTTTGAATCATGAGTTCATGAGGTTTTTTTAACATGTAAATACCATAAAATATCAAATCTTCAGCTAACTCATTTGCTAACTTCTCCTTTCTGCTGTTGTCCCAGACAAATCATTATAATCTAAATAAAATTATTAATTGACTAATCCATTTTTGGGGGGGGACACCATAGAGCATTTAATGGACAAAACAACGAAAAGACTAAAACAACCAGGTCAAAATTGCGTTCTGAAATGAAGCCATGGAGCCACAGACTTTTCTTCACATTCTACAATTTGAAACCACCAAATAAAATGAATAAACAACAAAAAACACATTTTGAATTATCACATTTCAAGTCAAGCCAGAATCCTTGCTTTGAGATCTGGTTCAGTACCTTGAAGCTCCTCATGGTGGGAGGACCTGGAGGGGGCAAGTCTGGATCCATCAAACCCAACCTGTCACAAATTAATATCACTGTAATTATAGACCTTCAACACCATTACCCACTTTTAAACCAAAAATATGTATGTATGTATATTGATACTTTGCAGATGAATCAGCACAAAATCAGCTCACCTGTTGTATTTTTGTTAAACAAGTCCCTCTACAACAACATTACAATCACAAGCTAGCTAGCATTAAAGCCGCCACACACTACAGGAGAATTTGCCAGATTGTGGCTGCGATTTGGTTCTCCCAGAGTTTGGGGAGGCTTGACCTGACTTTGTGTCCTTGTATGTGATTTTGAAGCTGCTGCGCTCCTCCTGTATTGGGTGACAGTGTGACAAACAATAATAACACAGTTTTGACTTGTATCTAAACTCGAAGTACAGTGCTCTGTTCTTTTGAACACTCAAGAGTCAAAATCAGTTGTTTTACTCTAGACAAGAACAGCAGATGCAAGTGCACTCACAACTTTGTAGCCTCCGGTGTGCAGCCATATCCTGCAGCAGTCTTTGCGATCAGAAATTTAAAATCTCGTAAGATTCTCCTTGTATCTATGGGGTGCACTTTTTGTCGCACGTTTAAAAATCGTCGACCAAAAAACCCTGTTGTGTGTGGCGGCCTTTAGCTAACATTTCTTCAGTTAGTCATACCTCACACATAAACACATAAACAGGAGGTGAGTTCTGGGGGACTAGGGGATGCAGGCCCATGAAAATGTGTCATTTAAACAGATTTTGTATTTTTCTTGAGCTTTCACACCATCTAAATATCTCAGGCTATGTTTGCATTGTGTCACTATGGTACCTGCTGAATATTCTGTCACAGAGATACAAGCAGTCTCTCCCCATCGTGATGTCACTGCAAAGTATCAATAATTCAACATGAACCACCCAGTGCCATTTACCCCCTGGTGCTGTCGTACCTTCCCTGCAGGGGGTGTCCATGTGGAGGGGGCAGGTGGGGCAACTCAGGGGGCCAGTGGGGGCCTCCAGGAAATGGAGGCCCTCCATATGGCATGTCATATCTGTATGGCTCCCCCCGGTGGTCATCCCTGAGAACACAAAAGATACAGTCAGCGGGGTGGCTTTACCCGTACAAATAAGTACACACATACTAGGTTTCCAAGTTTTTTGGGGACATTATATTATTAATTTATATTCACTTCCTGGAGACTGATCCTAACCTTCCAGTCACTTGCCTCTTCTCTACTCTGCATATGACATTTTTTTTATGATTTCCTCTGGTCTTACTCTGGTGGGATAATAGATATTGTACACATAAATAATAGCTTTATACCAATCAAAAAGCAATTTGCTGAGTAAAGTTGAAAAATAAGTAGAAAATTACAGGATAGGGCTGGGCGATATGGATCAAAAAATATATCTTGATATATTTTGCTATATCTCGATATACGATATATATCTCGATATACGTTCAAGAAAAAATAACCCCCTAAAACTGAAAACTGCAAAAACAAATATGCCAAATTCCACAAGGTCTTTTTTAAAAAAAATTGAAGTATAAGAGGTCGGCAGTTCATATAGGAACATTTAAGATTACAAAAAACCCTAATTACATAAATAATAATTTAACTGTAAAATAAAAGAAATAATACATATTTCTTTCTTTTCATTCATAAATAAAACAACTCAACACAAGCTCATCTTTGCATTAACTCTGTTATCCAAACTATAATCATAACTGTGAGCTCCTTTAGCAGAGGAAGCTTAGGATGTTCCTTATTTTAATAAATCCATGTTCTTATCCAGCAGTAAGGAGCTGTGAGGTTTCCCACAATCCACTGCAGATCAAACCCAACAATTCCAAACACTATTGTACAAGTGACACTGCAGCAGATTATTAATTAAAATCTTCTGCATAAATAAACTTTACATTGCTAAACTTTACAAGATATAAAGCATAACGACTATAGAGCCACATAAGACCGTTTGAGATAATAATGTGTTTAATGCAGTTTTGCGCGCGTGTGTTTACATTTTACAGAAACGAAACTTAAGCGCATGGCTCATTTGCATAAACAGCACACTTCTCACGCAGCTCAGCTCGTTTAGCTTCTTTCGGGCTAAAGGACGCGACTCGGTGGAATATGAGGATGTGCTGCTGATGGTTTTGTCTGTAAATGGTGGAAAAGGTTCGTGGTGCTTGAAGCTTTTCACTGGCACCAACTTTCGGCGTTCACGGCGATAGTGACGAGTGAACGAGACACGAACGAACAAAATCAGGGAGGCAGGGGCGCGCGGGCGATGAGAGAGAAGATAAACAAGCGAAGCAGCGAAATCAAAATTAAATATAAGCATTATATCGATATATACGATATGTCAGAATTCATATCGAGTTTTAAAACTATCTCGATATATTTAAAATATCGAGATATCGCCCACCCCATTACAGGACATAGAAAAACCTACAGATGACATCACTTCGAAACTCTGAAGCTACACCAACATTTGAATGACATAACTTTAGTAGCCTAATCATTTATTTGACTGTACACAGTGGATTATACTGACCAGTCCCTCCTCATACGTTTGTGCTGTGGGCTCATGTGTCTGGGTGGAGAGAAGCGCTCCCTCCGTCCTCTGTCATACTCTCTCCTGCGCTCACGGCCACGATCCCAGTCCCTGAACACACCACAGAAAACACAGTAGTCTGTAAACACACCACAGTGCAAAAGAATGAACACAAATGAGAAGTAAAGTATTGAAAATCTGGAGATGTGAATCATTTCATTCCAGCACATTTGAGGAATTCTTCATATTTAATAACTACAATAACTGTCACTTATACTTTTATCAGGATTGGAAATCACAGGGTCCCTCGTGATGGGATACCTTGATATGGCAATATATGTCGATAACCAACTATGCTATGTTTACTTTAACTAAGCAACAAAAATGCAGTTTTGTTTTCACAGCTTATTTTGTGAAATGTCAAAATGTCACCACCAATCACTCCCTCAAAAAAAACTTCATACACAAACCAGGTGGGTAACATGACGTGTCCAAAAACAGTACACAGAGGTAGGAGCTGGGATTTCACAGCTACCTCTTCATCTGTGCAGTTTGACCCTTATTTACAGCATTGGTAATAGACTAGTAATACCTCTCGGGCCAGTCGTCTCGCCTCCTCTCCTCTCGCTCTCTGGACCTTTCCATGTCACTTCTCTCCCTCCTGAATTTATCCCGACGCCTACGGTCCAACTCATCGTCACTGTCGCCCATCTCTGCTCAGAGAACACACATTTACACACAATGAACTAAAAAGGATAATAAAGGACAGGGATAATCAAAGAGAGGACGGCTATGGTTGAAATTTGACGTGTGTGTTAGAGTCTGCGCAGTCTTTCTAATGATTAATAATCAGAAAACTAGTAATTATGACATTAATAGTCGATTATATCGACTGGTCGACGGTTCAGATATCTGCGGTAAATTTGTGTCTTCTCTTGAATTTGGGGTAAATATCTTTGAAATAAGATCTTCAACTATGTTAATAGCAAGTGGACCTTGCCTCGGTTAAAAAAAACGAATCTCATCTTCACAAAATAATTAACTTTAATGAATGAATGAACAGCTACAAAACAATAGCATCTTTAGCATTTAGCATTTAAATGCACTGATATCGACACAGTAGCGGTCCCTAAACAAACACAGATTAAACCAGTGTTAGTTTTAAATGTGTGAATTTCAGTAAAATAAATTCATCTGAACGTTTAAAAAGTAAAAGATGCACATTTGGGGAGTTGATTTGCAGCTAGAAGTGGTGGGTTAGCACAACAGCTAACGGCGCTAACACTTCACATGCACTGTACTAATTTAATCGTTTGAATTTATGTTTATTACAATCTGGGATGAAAGACTGGGTGTAAAAGGAACACATCTGTGAGTTTTACCTGAGGTTTTGGGGGTTTACGGAGGGAAACAGAGAGAAGAGCGGTGAGAAGAGGCTAAAACAGGAGCAGATGACCCGCGGAGCGCACGCACAGGAACCACGGTTGCCAGATACTGAAAAAAAAAAGCCCCCCCAAAAGCAAACCCAAGTCCCTGATGTTTGTCTCCTCTGAATGTGCTAATGAGATGTGCATATTTTTTATAGCATATGTAATATAAAAACTGAAATATATAAAATAATAAATTATCTGGTAAAGTCAAAATTTTTGCCTTTACTGAACTGAAAAATACCCAAATCTCCAGGTTTATGCCGTGAAAAGTGCCGTTCAGGAGTAAGCGCAAAAAGCGCAGCCTCCAAAATTTACAAGTGACTTTCCAAAAAATAAAATAAAATAAAATAAATAATTATTATTATTATTATTATTATTATTATTATTATTATTATTATTATTATTATTATTATTAATAATAATAATAATAATAATAATAATACATGAACATTCACACAGACAGTGGCTCCCTCTTTTCTGCTTCACTCGAGGAAAAACAAAAAGTAAAACACAACACTACCCACGCCAGTCCATGTTTCCCACAATCAGGGAATAATTTAGCTCCATAAAATGCTTCTTTATAAAAGAAAAATAGATATTTATATATATATTATTATTATAATAATAAATAATAATAATAATAATAATAATAATAATAATAATAATAATAATAATAATAATAATAAAACACAAAGTTGATATAAAGAAGCAGACTTGGCAACTCTGCAGTGGACACTTCCGCTGGAACAGATCAGACAGCGCCTCCAGCGGCCAACGATGGTTGGTTCAGAATTTTCTGTTTGTTTTGTTTTGTTTTGTTTTAAGATAAGATAATCCTTTATTGTCTCCCATGGGAGAAATTTGTCTTGGGACAGGGGGTAACATGCTTTATCAAAAACAGGACAACACAACACAAAGCACCACATAAACAAACACCACAGAACAAAGTAAATATGAGACCAAGTATGACCACGAGTGATGCACCAACAGGACCTTTAAATTATTCTTAACAGGCAAGCCCTTGCATTCTTGTATTCTATTAATTATTGCACATTCCCTAAGCCTATGTGCAGTTTTAATGGCACATTCCCCTTGAGCCTAAGTGCAGTTTTAATTGCACATTTCCTGAACCTATGTGCAGTTTTAATTATTGCACATTCCCTAAGCCTATGTGCAGTTTTGATTGCACATTCCCTAAGCCTGTTATAATTATTTTTTAACTGCACTATCTGAGTTTAGCAGATTAACAGCTAGTGGCACAAAATAATGTTTGGATCTGTTCAGTTTACAGTTTGGGACCCTATACCTTGCATCAACTCAAACTGACTGTGAAGAACATGGGTTGGGTCATTGATCACCTTCCTGCTGAGCTTCCTAACAGTCTCCTCAAAAATTTGCTGAAGTGAGCTTGGGGCCACACCCATTATTTTACCCGCTCTTTTAGTCAAGGTAAAAATCTGTGATTTAAGTTTGACTGACAGGTTACCAACCCATGTTGACATGCCATAGCGTAAAATAGATTCTATGCATGCTTTGTAAAACAACAGCATTACATTGGTGTCCACTCTATGTAACCTAAGCCGTCTTAAAAAATAGAGACGCTGGCTGATTCTTGAGCAGACAGTCTGTACATGCTGGCTCCATTGGAGCTGAGAATCAAATAACACACCCAAGTACTTATAACATGTCACCTGCTCTATGTCCCTCCCCCTGATATTAACAGGGCTGTGGTTCCCGACAGATTTGGGGTCAAAAATCATCTCCTTTGTCTTTTCCACATTTAAGACAAGGTTATGCTCCTCACACCAATGCACCAGTTCATAAATTTCTGTCCTGTAGCTGATGGCATCTGTGCTTTTACTGAGTAAACTAAGAATAGCTGTGTCATCAGAAAATTTAAGTATATAGTTGTTTACCTGTTTACTCCTGCACACATTGGTGTACAAAGTGAAAAGAAGAGGTGAGCTAACACAGCCCTGTGGTGCCCCAGTGCTGACAACCTGAATATCTGACAGCATTGAATTAACCTTAACTTGCTGCTGTCTTCCTGTGAGGAATGCCCAATACCACTTAGTAATATGACTGTTAACACCCAGCTCTAACAGCTTCTTCAACAGGATGTTTGGTAATATTGTAATAAATGCTGAGCTAAAATCCATGAACAATATTCTGGTATATGATGAAAGATCCTCTAAGTGTTTCAGTATTAAGTGGGCAGTAGTTACAAGAGCATCATCAGTACTTCTGTTGCTGCAGTAAGCAAACTGATAGGGATCCACATGACCCGCTATCTCCTCCCTCAGAAACCCCACCATAACACGCTTAAATGATTTCATAGTCACTGATGTCAAGGCCACAGGCCTGAAGTCATTGTTCTCTTTAGGACAGGTTTTCTTTGGTACAGGGGTGATAATAGACTTTTTCCAGAGCAAAGGTATATCCACTGAATCTACTGAAATTTGAAATAAGGGACACCATGCTTGGCTCAGTTCATCAGCAAAAGTCTTTAGCAGGAAAGCTGAGATCCCATCTGGCCCGCTGGCCTTTTTGGTGTCACGTCTTTTAAAAATAGTGGTGACCACCCCGGGATTTTTGTTTGTTTGTTTGTTTAGTTTTGTTTTGTTTGTTTGTTTGATTGTTTTTTACATGCAGTTTTAATTGTAATAACAGAATTAATAATAACAAACAAGCAACAAGTCCAGATTCATTTGATTTGAGGCAAAAACACATAAGAATAGTTAGACAATAAATTATGAATTAATTAATAAAAACCAGGGCACTCAAGACACATACGTTGTAAAGCAAGATAACAAAATACAAAAGTTTTCCCCTCCCCACTTTATTGTTGGCATATCTTGCTTTGATCATTTCTTATAAAATAGCTTGCCAGATTTTCTACATTATTATCATTAAAAATATTATTTTAAAGTAACCATATTGCAGGGGGTATAATAGCCTAAACAAGAGTACTTTGAAGGACAAAACATAAAATAATGCATAAAATCTTGTATTTTCAAAAGATAGACATAAAATCTACTAACACTAATTATATTTGAATGAGTGGTGCAAGAAATACAATTATTCAACTTAAAATAATTTAATATAGTCATCATAAAGCCATTTTGTTACTTGTGGAGTTAAAAAAAGTTACTGAAGTAAATGTAACTAAGTACTCACCTCTACATAATTCTGGTCATACTGGACTAAACAGCTTAATTATCATCACTTCATTATCATCAAAACTCATGTATTTCTTTTCCACCATTTTGTTCTGTCCCTTAAGACTAAACAAGGTCAGGGTTGACTTCAGTTTTGTTCTAGACCAACCAGGGCTGAATCAGAACTACAAACCCTTAAAATGGTCTTACCCAGATCTTGGTAGGTGATCTGTATTGTTTTTTTAATTTGTGGTTAGAACAGGATTTCCTCAGTCGGACTTGCTGCTGCACAATGAAGCGCATTCTGCTGATTCTCTGTGAGTACAATTCACATTTTTTCTCCCCCAAAATGTAAATATTATTAATAAATGTACAATTCCATCAGATTTTCTTTAATTTTGTTTTTAGTGGTGGTGACTGTGAACTGGGAAGTTGTCCATGGTCGAGGTATGTCTCAACTAAACCTTAACAAATTTTTTCCACCTCGAGATGCAAGTGGATTATCAAAATATTTTTATACTATGAATGATACTAGGAAGATTTAGTCCTGTTATAGTTTTGGTTTCAACTGAAACTCAAGTAATTTTGGTATCACAAAGTTGGTGAGTAGTGGAGGAAGTAGCAGTAACACAGAAAATCATTGACCAAGTAACACAACAACAAAATATCAAACCAAAAAAAGCCTAGTTTAGTCCTGGTTTAATATATATAAAAAAAATAGCATTACTATTTTTATATTGCATATATGCATGAAGCATTATCTGTAATTTATTTAGTTAACTATTGTGTCCAAGTAAATTACCCTTTAATTAAGATTGTTTCATTCAAGTTTTTTTTTTTTTTTTTTGTCATGACTATACCAGCTTGTCAAAGCCTGATTCTGTCAGATCTCAGAAGCTAAGTAAGGCCGGGACTGGGAAAATCAGCTGTCACAGCGGGGCGCCAGTCGCAAAAACTGACTGTAGTTGTATCCAAGGCACTTCACCCACTTTGCCTAGAAAGAAAGTGATGTGTGAGTGATGGTGGTGGTCAGAGGGGCTGATGGTACAGATTGGCAGTCTCACTTCCATCAGTCTGCCCCAGGACAGCTGTGGTTACAATAGTAGTTTACCACGACTGAGTGTGGAGTGAATGAATAATGCTCTGTAAAGAGTATTTGAATGTCCAGAAAGTGCTATGTAAAACTGATGCATTATTATTATTATCATTATTATTATTATTTGGGCCTAGTTTGAATGTTCATGTAAAACTGGTTTGGCCTTGCTCTGGTGCTGGGTTAGCTCTGGTCTGCTCTAGGTTTAGTTCCATGTTTATTCCTAGATTAGTCCCAGTTTGGATGTGGTAAAATGTCAACGCACCTTAAGAATCTGTTATGTTAACCCTGACTTTGTTGATTCTCTGTTCTACAGCCTCAGTAAAGGTGACACCGAACGTAGCCCAGTTCTGGGAGTACCACAATGTGTCTGTGAGCTGCGAGGACTTCGGACCTGACTGGACTGTGTGGAGGTTCACCAAAAGGTTTGTAAAGTCGAACCCTTTGACTCTGCTCTACTGACTCTGCTCCTGTCTGCTCCTATCTACACCTCTGACTCTGCTCCTCTCAGCACCTGTGGCTCTGCACCTGTGGCTCTGCTCCTCTCTGCACCTGTGGCTCTGCACCTGTGGCTCTGCTCCTGTGGCTCTGCACCTGTGGCTCTGCACCTGTGGCTCTGCACCTGTGGCTCTGCACCTGTGGCTCTGCACCTGTGGCTCTGCTCCTGTGGCTCTGCTCCTATGGCTCTGCTCCTGTAGCTCTGCTCTTGTCTAAACCTTTGTGTATTTCAGTGGGGACTTATCAGGATGTGGATCCGGATGGGGCAAGATCAGGATTTCGGGCTGTCATATGAATGTAAAACATTATGACTCTGGAATTTACTGGTGCGAATCCAAGTATCGAGAGAGCAGTGACACCATCAACATCACTGTAACCGGTGAGTCCTGGTTTAGACCTGGTTTTGTTAGAGGGTTTGGACAGGAAGTAGTGGTGAGTTCAAAAACAGAATACCTCTACCTATGTCATAAACACAGAAAATTCCAAGTTTCAGCCCTAATTCAGCTAAATAAAGGTGTTTTTTCCCCTAATCATAACTGTAGTGCAATTTAAAATCTTTGTGAACATTATGGTTGTAAGATAACAGTTACAGAATTACCTCTACATGTTCAACTTTCAACTTTATTATTGTCCCAAAGAGAAATTGGTGTGCAGAAGTGGCAGACATACAGTAGACATACAAAACAATAGTACACTTAACCACAGCTTACGCTTCTGCTCAATAATGCAGACATACATTTCCTCAAACATGGGTAAAAAAGAACAGGAAATGTAACCATTTTTCTGATCCAAGCTATAAGAAACCATACATCCTAGTTATGGCTTTAGAAATAAAGGAAGCTCGAGCTCTCTGAGTTCTGATCCGGGCATTCTCAGATGCCACCCTGAAGGAAGGAGGTTAAACTCCTCAAAGAGCAGGTGGCCAGGGCTCTCCATTATTTGTTGGGTATGGCAAATCACGCTTTTGCGGGGAATGTGCTGCAGCTGGGACTGCTGTAAGTGTAACTGTACTGCTGTACAATTTTACCTACCACTTTGACCGACCAAGCTAGATGATTTTTACAAGACAGAGAGAGGGCACCAAACTAACAAACAATACAAAATGCAAGAATAGATTAAATAACACTCTGATTAAAAAAAAAAAAAAAGGTTATAGGAACATTACTGACGTTAAAAGAATTAAGTCTCATTAAAAAGAACCGTCTTTGCTGCACTTTCTTGCAGATCAGGCATCAGTGGTTGGTTCAAAGCACAGAGCACTGTCAATAACTGCCCTCAGATATTTTATATTCAGAGACAAACTCAACTCCTTTTCCCTGAATTACAGAAAGAAGCACTTGGGGGTGACTTTAAAAAAATCTACCAGCATGTCTTCAGGCTTTGACTCATTAATAGATAAATAAAAGCATTCACACCATTCAATAAAATCATCCACCACAGGTCCATGACTACTCTCATTGTTTATTAGAGACTCATGTAGTAGGTTGAAAAAAGGCTGTATTTAAGTTTTATATGGAAACAGACACCCCCTCTATTTTGTTGAATGATTCCTAGCGTGCCTTTTGTTTTGGGTGCAGTACATACTCCGACCATTAGAGGGTGCCGTTAGCGCTACTGTGGGGACTAGGGGAACACGGCGTAGGCGCAGCTTCAGAATTAAACAAGCTGTGACCAGACTAACGTGTCTCCTCTCCGTCCATTCACAGCAACAGCACACCTTTAGGCCACACAGTTTAACCTTAACTGTGTGCCACTTGCTACCGCCCAGCTTTCCCCTAGGGCTGGCGCCGGTAACACTCACAATTACTGTCTCGTCTGCAAATTTCATTTCCTGTTATTAAATGCACTTCTGCAGTCATTGGTATACAAAATAAAAAGCAAGGACAATAACACGCAACCCTCTGGAGATCCAGAGGAACAATACAGTCTCGATGACATGACACCATTTACTTTAACATACTGTGTCCTGCATGATAAAAAAAAATCCATAATCCAACCAATAAGGTTAAAATCCAAAATTGAAAAAGAAGATCAGTTTCTCAGCCAGTAGATAAGGCTGGATAGTATTGAAGGCTGAAGAGAAGTCTATGATCAGAAGCCGAGCGTGGCTTTGGGGGGCTTCTAGATGCCTCACTAGTAGATTCAACAAGGTCAATATGTCATATCAGCCGCATGTCCAACTATAGGACATATAAAATTATAAACCTCACAGAACTTCAAAAATAAAGAAAACCAGGGAAGATTAATAGTAAATTATGACTATAATGGTGTAAACTATGTTTTAGTGAAAACAAGTCTAACCTGTCATATGCAATTTAAGGGTAAGGTACACTTTACTGCCCCCATAAGGAAAATAGTCATCTGCATTTGACTCATCTGTCAGTATAACCCGTCAAGAGGAGTGGGTGCTATAGTGCAAGGCTATATTTATTTACACTACACATTTCATACATAGAGTAACTCAGTGTGCAGTGTGTGGAGACTCATCTCAGACTTTAATCTAGAACTACCTTAGTCGCAGGATTTTACCTCATCCCGCCCTCTTAATTTGAATATGGAGACACTAATACAAATAAACAAATACATAAATTCGTAATTAGGGAAATTAAGTTGACCTCTAAATTTTGAGAAATATGTCCTCAGGTTAGAAACAATTTTATGGGTTTCTTTTGGGTCCAAAATGGTGAACTTTTTTTTATAATAACCATTCCCTTTTGGACTGCCAAAGATGCACCCATAAAAGATGGACATGTTTGTTGAATAGGTGAGAGAGGCTTTTGCTTTAAAACTTTAATTACAACACTACTCAAGGTGGACTCCCATGAAAAAAAATATAAAGGCATACATTGATGGGAGAAGTATGGCCATACTTCTCCCATCAATGTATGCCTTTATATTTTTATTCATATTTAGATGTTATGCAGATCTTGGTACAGTTAGTCCTGATTAGATCCTGGTTAAGTCCTGGTTAGGTACTGGTTTAGTCCTGGTTAGGTTCTGCTTAAGTCCTTGTTTTGTCCTCAGGAGGTCCTGTGATCCTGGAGACTCCAGTTCAGTTAGAGGAGGGGCTGGAGGTGGTTCTGAGGTGCAGATTCAAATCTGGAGCCCAGAACCTAAAAGTGGACTTCTACAGAGATGAGGTCCTCATAAAGTCCAGCCCTGAACCTCAGACCACCATCAGGTTCAGGAGAGACCAGCAGGGAGCGTACACCTGCAAGGACCACGACAACAATCATCACTCTCTACCAGTACACATGTATCTGCAAGGTCAGTCCTGCTTACCAAGTCCTGATCAAAAGTACACCATGTTTATGTTGGAGGGTTGAAACCAGAAAAGTTAGCCTGTGCCCCTTTAAGACAGTTTAGGACATTTCTCGAACTGAAGGCAAATTTGGGCACAGCACTTTTTTGGAAACTCAAACACATATTTTTACTTATCAAAGTATCAAATGCTTTACATAGGCACGGTAGTACAGCTCTGATGATAAATTTCTTTGTCTCCATCATGTAAACATAGTAGGGTGGATGATTTGGCAACATCATGATTTTGATATAAACACGATTCATGTAGACTTGTATTTTTCTACTGTCTTTAAGAGGTGTATGAAGTGAGCAGACAGCTGCCTTAAATAGAGAAATCAAATCATGATATGACAAAGTGACACATTTTTTATCACCATAAAACATAGACTTATTTTATCTTAGGTTGAGGTTTTGAGCAGTTCTCTCTTCACAGATAACTCTCCAGCTCCAGTGCTGGTTCTGAGTCCAAACTCAGATCAGTTCTTTGAGTACAGCCCTGTGAACTTCTCCTGTGAGCCGCACACTGAGGGCTGGACTGTGCAACGCCATAAGCCCAAAACTGGGTCCAAACCTGGACCCAAAACTGGGTCTCAGTGCGGGTCTGACTGGGGTTCCAGCGTACATGGGTTTGTCTGTGTACTTAGTTTTGCCAAGAGACTAGACAGCACCATCTACTGGTGCGGCAAGAACACGCGACGCAGCAACTCTGTCCAGCTCCAGGTTAAAGGTAAGTTTCCTGGTTTAGCCCTGGTTTAGCCCTGGTTTAGCCCTAGTTTAGTCTCAGACTGGGCTAGGGCTAGGAGGTAGGGCTGAGTACTACTTTTCAAAATTGTTTTACACCAGTAATTGAATTTTATTTAAAGAGCCTGTACTCAGTTTTTTCCATGTAGCCTACATGAGCAAAGCTTGTCTTGCCCTGGGACAGACATATTGCATAAGAAGCTCTTAAGGTCAAAATAAGTCTGCTGTGTACTGTCTGCATCTAATTAGAAATCTTATTATTATCATCCAAGAATCAGGAAGTGCACGATTAGCATGCTAAGTGTTAACTTTACAGTGACAACAAATCAGGTGCAGTGCATTTTACATTATTAGCATAAAAACCATAATTTTTTTATCTGTTACCTCCTTCACTCCCCCTCCTCCCTCTCTGTCTTTCTCAGACAGCGGCGTGATTCTGCAGGTGCCTCTGCTCCCCGTCTTTCTGGGACAAACTGTCAATCTGACCTGTCAACATCACCCTCCCACCACCCTCCCAGCATATTTCTATAAAGACGAACACTTTCTGTCAGAGTGGCCTGCAGGGAAGATGGTCCTCCAGTCGGTAGCACAATCTGATGAAGGCCTGTACCAGTGTGAGATGGGAGGACAGAAGTCGCAACTCAGTCCACTCAGGGTCAGAGCAGGTTGGTACTTAATATTAAAGGTCCTATATTATTATTATTATTATTATTATTATTATTATTATTATTATTATTATTATTTTATTATTATTTTTTTTTTTCAAGCCATGTTAGAATGTTGCTACCTCCTCAAAAACATACCTGGACTCACGTTTTGTTTCATTCACACATGTTTGAGTAACTCTTTATTATTAGTCTGTGTACATCACCTACCTACCTTTTACCTTTTGTTCACTATAGATTGGCCATTCCAGGGCTGAAATTATCCAAATGATTCTGAAAAACTGTGGTTTTAAACTCCACATGGCATCACAAGGTGGAACAGACTTTTTTCTGTTTGAGAAAGGAACAAAACACAACTACAGGTTTGTTTCTGATGAAGAAACAACATTATAACAAATAGAAAAACTAGAAGGCCCTTAAAAGAAGGCATCATACACAAAATCATCTTTTTAGAGTTTTCTGTTTGCATTTATCCTCTCAAAGTTGTATTCAGAGAAATTTATGCACGTTTGAGTAATCTTTATGCTCCACTTCTCTGTACTTGTCCGTTTGATTGTCCGCTGATACACGTACACAGCAAAAACTGGAGGGTTAAAATTTCAAGGTAAAATATTTCAGAGTTGTTTTTAACACAGAAAGTGTTATTTTAACTATTTGAAAGTTAAATGGGAGTTACAGTTGGGGTTATTTGCCAGAGTTGATATGGTTGAAGTTAATTTAGCTTCCCCGAGTGTTAATTCAACTTCCCCGAGTGTTAATTCAACTTCCCCGAGTGTTAACTTGGCACCGCCCACCCACCACTTCAAATTCCCGCCACAGAAGACCAGTTTGAACCAGACAGACACAGTGGATTTTTCACTTTTACATGCAGCTCTTTTTGGTAAGTGCAATTTGATTTAAACTATATAGACAATATTTTTATTTTCTTCACTAATTAGAATTACAATTATAACTGTATAGGTTGAATTCTTTATAAAAGAAATTGCTAGCAGACGTAACTATAACCCATGGTCTTTTAACTCTTTGCTTATGTCAAGGACAGTATTCTATCCTGCATATTTTAAGTAAGCTTTTAAATCGTTTTTTTATTCACTAAATTGGTGTCTGTCTGTCTGGTGTATGTTGTATGTTGTAGCTCTCGGTAACATATGTTTCTCTTTTTGACAGATAATAGAAGCAGCTTTAAAAGAAAAAGCTGGTGGTGAAGAAGTGCTAAAGGAATACCAAACAGAAACCCTAAGTCATACTACAAGAAGGAAGTTATTTAATATACTGGTTTCTCACATGATTCAACACCATGGGTATGTTTCTGTTTGTTCACAAAATTGAATAAATTATTCTTAACGTCTCTAATAAATTGAATTCCTGTTTCAGTAACTTCCCCTCTAAGGCTACTCGGGAACAGTCTGCCCTTGGGATTGTGATGGCGTTTCCTTCTCTCAAAGATCCATATGCCAAGAAAAGCTATGTAAGAATTATTTTGCTTTCTAAGCAATGTAAATTGTGTAAACATTCAACATTAAGTTGTATGGCATCCTTTTTACTTTTAGGAGCACCTCTATGATGCTGCGGGTGGATCAGGGTACATCTCAAGGCTGAAGACAGTCCAAAGGCGGAAAAGGCAAGTGACTCCTCAGCCACCGGACAGCCCTGTTGACTATTCTCAAGGAGTCCCAACACATCAGAGGACTGTTCAGGTTGAACAACAGCTGAACGGTGATGCCAAGAGTCTTCAGATAATGATTTGTACATAATTTCATCTTTTACAATGTTTTAAAGAAAATAAAGGCTTTACAAGCACTGAATGTGTTTTTTACAGTGTACCTTAATTTGCACTTCACAGTGTGTAGTTACAACTCTCCAAGATGTTAAATTAACTCAAATTAAGTGTAAAAATAAAACACCTTTGTGTGTTGTTTAGCTAAATCAGGATAACCCTACAAAGTGTTAACGCTTTACTCTCAAAATGTTAATTTAACTCTTGATTTTGGGGTTAAACAGTAACTTTGGTCCAGTGTTACATAATTATCATTTCCAAAAGTGTTAAATTAACTCTAGAACAGATTGGACTCATATAGACTCTGAGAAAATGTTAAAATTAACTCTGTGAGAGTCAATTTTAACACTCCACTTTTTGCTGTGTAGGATTTGTGTCGTGAAACCATTTTTGCATAAATGAAAATGTGTAATTTGCAGCTTTCCTTAGAGGCTGACTGTATGAGGCCCTTTGTTGTGATGACATTTATAGTGAGGTACTGTAAAGGGGCAGGTGGGAATCGACTTTGCACTTTCCAAGCCAGAAGTTGCAGGAATGTCAGAAAATGAGCAATTAGATATTTTTTCCAAATAATTCAGCCCTAATCTAGGCCTATATAATACATCTTTGCTGTATTTCTGATTGTACATGTTTACTCCTGATTCCAAAAGTGCCACCAGAAAAAAAAAAAAAAAAAAAAAAAAAAAAACTGAACCTAAATCTCACTTTTTTCTTCTTTTTCTCATCTGTTGTAGCTGAACTCCCTCCTGACTCGCTCCGGTCTGCTCGCTCTCTGTTACTCCTCAGGTACATAATCGTGTTCTTGCCGTATGTCGCCTCCACTGTGCTCTTCATCATCATCTACAGGGAGGCAGGTGAGTTACACACCAAATCCTGTTGCACTGTTGGAGCTGCTGTTTTCAAATTGGTTTCTCTGCTAAATCAATCAGTTAGAGTGTGTATATGACAAGTTTTTATGTTTTTCTAACTATAACTTGGTTGTGATATTACATGTGGTAACTATTTATCATAGCATTACATCAGTTAAGTGGCAGTTCGTGGGAGAAAAAATTTGAAAAGAAAAATACAAAAATACAGGAAGTAGTGTTATATGACACATTTGCTGCATGTCTGACACATGGATCGTTTAAAAAAACCAACCAGGAAATACAATGAACTTGTTAAAAAAAACAAAAAAAAAAAAAACATCAACATTCAGCAACTGAAAAGGCAACTGTTAAAGTAAGAAAGCAAACATAATAGTTAAGAATAGTGATTGAAGATAATTTGGCATTTGCTCCATATTCACACATTGCAGAATGAGGCAGCCATTAGAGCTATTTTAAATGTTAAATGAACAATACAATTCAATGAAAAAAGATCGGAGAGTTGAAACCAAAGACCGTATAAAGACTATACAAACTGTATATAAAGTGGACTAAGGGAGAGTGACTTCCCGCAGCGTTACAGGGACAAATTTTGAGCCAAGTTCTATATTAGGAATAGGAATTGTTGATTTATGAACAAAATAGTGAAATAAAAACACAAGGATCATGTAGAGTAGGTTAGTACAAACATTTTAAGATCAAAAGGTTCACTAAAGCAGTTACAGAAAGAGGCGTGACATCCTATTTGCTACGGGGCGGCTGAAACGTGTCAAAGATGTGATAGAAATGTCAATATAGGACACTAATGGTGACAGTGCAGTTTGCTCAAATACTGTACTAGATCTACAGAGGCTGAATGATTTGGGGAAAATATAGATTTTTTTCTGACAAACATTGCAATTACAATTAGTTTTGCGATTTCTGTTTTAATAACAGGATTCTGTACAAAGTTTCGATTTTAAACACGTCCAGAAGAACTGACAAAAAGACTAAATATGAAGTGGCAAACTAATACATGTTTATACACATTAAAACTACAGGGTTAGCAGAATAAGACAGGATATTTCATTGTTTGTGGAGGAATTTATAGTACTTCAGAAATTGTATCTTTTGTGATTTGGTAATTATTATTATTATTATTATTATCATTTACTTTTTATTACTTTTTTATTACAGGGGGATCAGTCGTTCAGAGGAGGCAGAGGAGGAGAGTGTTCAACCTTCAGGACCCTCAGGATGAAGACGTGATACCAAACGTTACCACTGAGTACCAGTTCTGACCAGGGTTGCCAGATTTTCAGAGAGAAACAAGCGACCAAGTCTTTGAAACAAGAGCCCAAAACGTTGCTAGAAACAGATCAGTCCTGAGTCTACTAACATGAAAAAGAACTAAAAGAGGATAAAAATCATCTCTTTTATGAGGTGAAAGCAAGCCGTAAAAAACACAACCCATGATTCTCAAAATCGGCAAGCAACTTTCCATAAAAAGAAGGCCAGTCGCTACTGAAGCAAGAACTTGGGAACCATGGTCCTGATCTGCATCTGAACAGAGACCATAGCATTTATTTTATGGTCCATTCACGTTTTGTGCTTGAAAAAAAAAGATATTTACAAGCATATTTTAGCACATTTCTGATGCCTGTTCCAAATATCTGTTATATCCTATCAATAAATGCCAAAAAAAAAAAAATCACCTATTCATTTTTCTCATTATCATCCACCCCCAGCTCCACCTATTCATAAAGGCACTTCACCAACAAGATGCGGATTTTCAGGCAGTTGCTTTTATTGTCAAAACATGGCTATGGGATGTTTTTTTAACCCTACATGGATGAACCATTTTATTCATTTTTGCACACAAAAAAAGAAAAAGAAATCCAGTTAACCAATAATAAATGTAAATGTATAATAGGTTGCGTTCATGTGACATCAAAACATTCTAGAAACCCTATAGTTTAACCTGAGCTGGAGGACACTTCAGAATTCTAAAATAATGCAGATTGTTGACCTGGTTTATGGTTAATATCTATGTAATTACTGGACCTATCCACATGAAATAGAAATTGGCTCCAACTTCAACGTCTTTGTCAGTATAAACAAACAAAAGTTGAATGATTTTTTCACAATAGCTAAAGGAAGTGGTGCTATTACTTGTGATTGTTGTCACCTGAAAGAACATTATTTCAGTAGGTTCATATTGCAAGTGTGTGGAGCACATCCCAAATAAATCATGGTAAGGTTCAACATTTGTGGATTTATTTATTTTTTTTCTGAATGTGATCCCGTATTAGGCGTTCTGGATTATAAGACGCGCTGTCATTAAATGATCTATTTTCGAACTTTTTTCACAAATAAACCGCACCAGACTTTAAACGAAACACAACAGTTGGATGGGTCAGTGGGACTTTGTTTGGTGTGTTCACGGTGACTCTGGGCTTTGTTCAGTTGTGGCGTGTAGGGAGGGTGCTGTCTGGGACCGCTGGATTGTTGGCATGTTCGCAGTGACTCAGTTGTTCAGTTGTGGCTCAGAGTGGCACACTGCACTCACTTTTTCGATTCGTTATTTCGTTCTGTTCCTCGTCTGTGTGGAGTGATGAGTGTGGCTGTGGTTGTTTTTCGCTGTGCGGTCGCTGTCTGCTCCGTGTTTGTTTGTGTGCGCTGCAGGTGGTGCGGCTTTGTAGTTTACTGAAGTCGTGCTGAGACACCCGAGTGGATTCGTGTATGGGGCGCTCTGGATTGCAGGGCGCACGGTTGTTTTTTGATGCGGTTAGAGGCTTAAGAGCTCGCCTAATAGCCCGGAAAATACGGTATATAAGCTCTAGCACACCATCTGAGAAATTAATTTTAGTTTGTTTTTGACAAAGCGTCTCCTTTCTTTGCTCTCTGAGGTAAGTCACTCCCTGTTCAGAGCACTATCACAACACAATCAACCCCGCTAATTAAACTATTGCACATCAGATCAGATTTGTGAAGTTGTAGGTTCAAATAGGGCTCAAACATGCATGGATGACATACAAAACGACTTCACACATCATAATGTATAGTAGAAAGTAGGTTTGGCATAATACCCAGTCTCTTTAAATATTATTGGTGTGTAAAACGTTGTGATGTCACCTGAAATTCAACTGTAAAATTAAAAAGCAATGTCTAAATGTAGCTGTGATTTTGTCCAGTTCAGTCTGGTTCTCCGCTCAGTGCACAGTGGCCTCATGGTAGTCTCTTACATGCTTCAGCCGGAATGATTTTGTGCAGTGTCCGCACTCAAACGGCTTCTCTCCTGTGTGGATCATTTCGTGTTTTCTCAAATTACTGTTATCGTTGAATTGTTTCCCACACTCCTGACATTCAAATGGCTTTAAACCTGAATGCCTCGCTGTGTGCAGTTTTAAATTCTGCACAGTTTTGAATCTTTTTCCGCATTGCTCACACCTGAATGGTCTCTCAGAATCATTTTCCTCCATTTCTTTCTGCACATTTTTGGGTTTGGTATGCGTCTCTATGTGTTTCTGTAACGTGGCATTTACAACAAAAGATTTTCCACAAATATCACAAACAAATGGGAATTCTTCTCTATGGCGCATCTCATGTTGCTGCCAGTGCTGCTTGATCCTAAATGTCTTTCCACATTCTGAACAGCTGAAAGGTTTTTCCCCTGTATGGATCATCACATGCTTTCGCAAATTACTTCCATTGCTAAACTTTTTGTGACACACTTCACATTCAAATAATTTCTCTTTGTTGTGGGTATTTTTATGTTCATTTAACAGTTGTTTCAGTCTAAACTGCTTGGGACACTGATCACAGTGATACGGTAATACATCCAAGTGAGATCTTTTGTGCTCTGTCAATTTAACATGAAATTTAAATGTTTTCCCACAAAGATTACAGCAGTATGGCCTTTCATCACTGTGGCTTCGTAAATGTTTCTCTAAGTCACCTTTTCGCACAAACATTTTATGGCAGGTTTTGCATTCAAAGTCTCGGTTTCCGTTGTGAGTGACTTGGTGATCTTTCAGGGAACCTTTTCGGCCAAATTTCTTTCCGCAGATTTGGCAGGAATATTTTCTGATCCCGGAGTGAATGACCAGGTGTTGTTTCAGAAGTGCAGCACGGTGAAAGCTCTTGTTACATGTGGGGCAGACGTACTCTATTCCCTTGACTCTAAACACAGGTTCTGGAAAAAAAGATGCAACAAGATATATTTTACTATTGAAAAGAACACAACTGTCTGTCATCTTATGTAACAATTTTGTAAAAGGTGCAGTAACATTCCTAGCACTCATCTTGCGAAACAATTAACCAGATTAACTTGTAATGATAAATACTACAAAACAGCTAACAGTATCTTGTATAGTCTTGTATAGTAGTAGCAGTACCTTGGTCATATGAATGCTGGACATAATCATTGTCCATTATTTCCTTTACCTCTACCTCCACGACTTTGAAATCCCACTCAACAGCGCCCCCCTCTGGCTCAAATTCTGTAATTGCAGTCAAATCCACAATATGACTTTGAGGTCCTAGATTCTACTCTAATAACTTTTGAGGCTACAGTATTTACGGTATTGTCCCCACCAAGCTGCCTGCTTTATTTCACAAACTACTTTCTTTACAATTTTCTTTAAGGATTCTGTTTGATCATAGGAAAGAAGTTCTGTAAGGCTGAAACAAGTTAACTGGTTAATCACAACTAACCTAAGAACTAAAATAGTTAATAAAACTGTCTGAGAAGATGTTTCATTACTCCGTGAGGGCAGGAATTAAAGACAGGAAATGTGTAAAATTTGGTTTGTAAACACTCTATGGAGAAGACCTCAAGTGACTTTTCTTCTGATGACTAGTACACTTATCAAAATAATAATCTCTAGACAATTGAATTAACAAAACAATCTTTAGTTGCAGCCCTAAAGGTACAGCTCGGGTTCAGAGCCAGTGAACACACCTTCATCCAGTAAATTCTCATCATGACAAAAAATTGAAATGAAACCATCGTTGCACTTCATTTCATCCTCCACAGTGAGTCCAGTAAACCTCCTCTCAGCAAAGATAGACGCATCTGAGGGAAAAAATTTACTAAATCAGAACTAAACATAGTCCAAATCAGAACTAAAGCAGGTCAAAATCAGGACTAACCTTGAACTTGAAGTTTTTGCTCCAAATTTCTGTATTCTGGAACTTTTAAAAAGTCAAACAACATGACAACAGGTATTTTAAGTTCCATGTTCTCTGGATCCATTCTTCCTAAAAAAAAATACATTCAGTCAGCTGAAATACAATGTAAAAATAACAATGCATTCTGCAGGTTAATGCAAGAGTAATGCAAAATGACCATCAAATGTTATCATCTAGCTATTATATCATAAATAAACTAAATAAACTGATAGTGTCTCAAGTTGAAGAGAAGTTTTAATTGGTTGGACAGTCAAATCTATATATATATATATATATATATATATATATATATATATATATATATATATAAATGTCTGTATAACTGATCTTAATTTGTTTTTCTTTTTAACTACTTGTTTAGAATTTTTGTTTAGTATTTTTTTGTTGTTGTTGTTAAAATATTGTAAAGTGTGAGCTTCTGTGTTCATTTCTCTTGTAAATCAACAAAGGTTCTATAAGTAGTTCACTGTTTAGTTTATTTATTTTTTAGGGAGAGATGCATTATTGCCAGGTTGTAGAGCCAGAGCTATTTTCCACCTGTTTTCCCTGGGCAGATTGATGTTATAGTTCATAAAATCAAACATACAAAGAGAATGTCTTTATAATGACTGGAGCATCATGAAATCATCATCCTTGTCCCTCCAGAACTCTGAGAAACAAACTGTTTTAGCGGAGGAGCAGCAGCATCATGAATGATCTTATACAGCTGATAAACATTTTCATACATTATCAGGATTTCAAAACTTAAAATGCTGTGTTTCACAAGAATATGACCGTGGAATAGCCGACTTTTCTTGTCATGGATCTTGAGAGCGCTTTTATATAATGATTCTAGAGGCCTCAGAGCTAATTTACAAGCCTGTGACCAACGTGTTATGCAGTAAAAAAAAAGTGTCATTATCATTGCATTTACATAAGCACCTGAGGCTTCAGGAGTTAGGGAGTTTCTGATATATCTGAAATTGGCCATGTTGAATGTATTTATAGTGTTAGCTAACTTTTTAACGTGCTTTTTAAAACATAAATTTTGTTCCAGAATAATTCCACAACATCAACATTATTAATCTCCTGCCCTTCTATCAGAATTTCAGGATAGTTCTGAGGTTTGTGATGATTTATACAAAACATAGAAACAGTTTCTGTCGATATTTAAAGTGATACAAGAGTTTTTTAACCAAGCAGTAAATTTAGCCATCTCTGACAGCTTTTGAGCAACTTCGTGAACAGTTTTACCATGAGCATATACCACAGTATCATCGGCATACATGATTATTTTCACATTACATACAGATAGAAGGTCATTAATATATAGTGTGAACAACAAGGGGCCAAGAATAGAGCCATGCAGCACACCCATGCTGCTAGGTCTTAAGGCAGATTTAACATTGTTTACTGCTACACATTGCTGCCTCCCACTGAGATAAGATTTTATCCAATGTGTTGTGTTCATATTGAAATGGAAATTTGATAGTGTGCTGATGAGTAAGAGATCGTTAACTGTATCGAACAGACCTTGGAGATGGTTGATAGGATGCTTATGGGCTGGTAATTTGAGACCTGACTGAGACTGATTTATAACTTGCGTTAGTACAGGGATTAAAGTTTCTTTAAATTCTTTCAGAAAGGCAGTGTCAATTCCAAAAATATCTGTTGTTTGCTATCATTTAAGTTGGCTATTACTTTTGATATTTTTACTTCATCTTTGTTACACAATTTTAAAAAAAGTATTTATCTTCATCTCTACAGTAATCTTGAGTAAAATTTGTTTTGGCTACACATTAAAATGTATAGCCAAATCTGTATTTTCATTATGGATTATCCACTTTATTTTAAGTTGCAAATGTCCAGAGTTAGTTTTCCTCCTTTCCAGTAATTTATCCATACTCCTCCATAGTTGTTTACTGTTGCCTTTTGCATCCTTAATTTGGTTTAGAAAAAAACTTTGGTCTATCTTTTCTGAGCTGTATGATGATGATGATGACTTGATTTCTCAAACTTTTGTACATATAATGATCAATGCATAGTCCAGTGTTAAGAGCAATTTTTAGGTCTTTATCTCTGTTTCATCAGATTCCAAAGGGGTTCATTAAACCATGACAGTCTCTTTTTATGTGATTGTCTATGTTTTAATTGTGTGTATTTATCAATTTGATCGTTTATGGCGTTTATGTGTGATCACAATTTTTTACTAACCATTTTGCAAATCCAGTCTATTTTATTTATATAATTTTTCAGGAGCTCTTGATTTTTCTTTGATATGTAAAGTATTTTGTTGTTTGTTGTTCTTTATTTCTATATCTTGTTTTTGTCAATTTCCTAGTAACTAATGATCAAACAGCCCAGTTACTAAGTTGTATGTTTTGAGTACCCTGTCTGATTTGTTAGTGAAAGTTAAATCAAAGTTTAGAAGCTTTTTGTGACTCTGGTTGGATTCTGGATCATTTGAGTCAGTTTGGCCGAGTTACAAATGTCTTTAAGCTTTTTTCTCTTTGTTTTATCAAGCCAGTTAATGTTAAAATCGCCCATAAGCAATATTTCCTTTCTTTCATATTTCTTTAGGATTTTAGTTATACCAGAATAAAATTCTGTTTTTGCATTTGGTGGTCGGTATACAGCAAGCACAATAAATGACATTTGGGGCGATAGTTTTATTTTGACACCGACACATTCTGGCGTTTGATCAGGATATGTCTATCGGGTGACTATCGATACGTAGATCAATACCCCGCCTCCTTTTCTCTTCCCTCTCTCTCGTCTGGAAACTTTATATCCAGAGACTGATAAAGACGCGATATCAATTATCCAAGTCTCCGTAAAATAAAGGTAATCCAAGTTTGAATCAATGAGTAAATAAATGTTCTAATTGTTCTGTTTTCGAAATTGTGCTGCGTATGTTTATATGTATATGTTGTGGGCATGTCCCACCGGGAGGAAGACCCAGGACACGCTGGAGGGACTATGTCTCTCGGCTGGCCTGGGAACGCCTCGGGGTCCACCCGGAGGAGCTGGAGGACGTATCTGGGGTGAGGGAAGTCTGGGAGTCCCTGCTTAGGCTGCTGCCCCCGCGACCCGGCCCCAGATAAGCGGACGAAAATGGATGGATGGATGTTTACATGTCCACCGAAGACTCCTTTCTGCTTTGTCGTCGGATTTCACAGTACAAATGCGTCATTTACAGTTTGAAAGAGTTTCATGGTGCGTTGTTTGGTAGCTGCTACAGTGTGCATTGAGTTTATTTACCACAGTCTTTATTGTTTAAGCTGGAGGCTTGTGCCCAGGACGCACACTTAGATAACATGTTACCTGGCAGCTTAGCACATTTTGGCTCTTGGTTTGATGTTTTTTGTCTGTGACCAAAGAATCTAAGTTTTAGGAGCAGATGTTAAGTCAGACGGCTTTCCAGATTTCTTTAGGAAAGGCAAAGCGTCAGCATCCGCCGAGCTGCAGCTGCCTGCCCTCATCTCTGCTTCACAAACAAACTGACCTGGCGCAATCTTCACCTGGGGGAAGATGGTGTCAGAGTAGTAGGTCTACACTGCAGTTTTTTTTGGGTCCTGCAACGACTGCCACTATAGGATTCATTTCATTTGAGTAAAAACTGAAACTAAATGCAAAAATGTGCGTTATGATGATTAAGTTTATCAAAGAAACGGAGCACAACGCAGCAAATTGTTACATATAATGCAACAGTAAGCTAACTCCAGTGAATATTGTAATGCTTTACGACATATTTAACATATAAAAAAAGACATGCAGCGTTACAGGCAGCATATACATAGGCAGAAGTAAATACAAAACCATTTGGCGATCCAACATACTGATGAGAGCAAAATAGGTACTAGCTAAATTTTACTTACGTTTATCGTTCTTCTGTTAAAGTTATTTTTTCTATTTCACATCACAAACTCATCCATGAGTGAGCGTTGCCTTCATGGTGAAATGTTCAGTGTAAACCCGAGAAAAACGTTTAAAAGAAGCAGAACATTTTCTCAATGCGTGAAAAACGGGCACGCATTTGTTTACTTCCGCATATTACGACCACGTGATTTTCGGTTGGACCAATCAGAAGAAAGAAACACACGTTTGTACACACGATTTAATGTTTTTTATTCAGCTCTTATATAGTGAATAAAATGTCGAATACTTGTCTATGTATTGTCTATTAGGTTTACCACTAAATACCCAACAAAAGCAAGTCCATGTTCAGTTCTCTGTTTGGCTTGGTTCTAACCCAGGTCTAGTCCTTCTCTATAAACTGGCCTGGGTTTATTCTTGGTCTAATCTTGCTCTGGTCTGGTTCTACTTTGTGCACAACTTTACTGTGTAGGTTTGTGAAAAATCCCTCACTCGTCCAGGTAGAATCCGTGGCAAAAGGAGAAATTAAATTTGCCAACTGGACAAATTTGATAGAATACGTTTTTCAGCTCATCCATTTTTCAGTTCTGGTCAAAATGCTGGTGGATAATTCCTTATATCTGCCTGCAGGGCAGAGCTAAACTACTCTGAAACTAACACACCTACTTGTTTACTTTTGAACTGCACTAAGTGGGATCTTATTAGTGGTTCCATGTCATTGTTACGACAGCCCATTAGTTCGAAAAATGAACCTTCGAGTACAGATCCCATTAGTCAGACATTCCATTCATCAGAAAAACAGAGGATCATTGGTCCGACAACCCATTAGTTCGACCATCACCATACACAGTAGAGATGCGTGGATAACTTGTAACGTGCTGAGGATAAACTGTAAATTCAGAGTGTGGGTGGAATTCTTGTTTGTTTAGAGGGGCGGGGAGTCACAAACACGAGGAAGGAGCCACACCGAGGTGGGTAGTGCTGAATGCGGGTCGGTAGGCAAAGCTCTAATGGCACGAGAGACGCTCTAATGCCACCAGAGGAGGCCACATACATAGCAGCACCTACCGACCTGCATTCAGCAGGTGGCTCCCTTGTTGCAATAAAAACAGTTGAATTGAATAGATGCACGATTGCCAAGTTTACTGCCATGTTGAACACTCCAGGCAATGCAATGACATCTTCAAAGTTTCATAGTATTTGCAGTTTTATTTGGTAGACAGTGGACTCATGTTAGGTGTGAAAACAGTTATACAAAGAGGAAGAGAAACCCACATCCTTCTGGGTTGCAGCTTCACCACAGCAGTTCTGAGATTACACAGTGCGCTCACACTCAGAGCCATTTCATAGAAAGCTACAGCCAAACTACTGCTCACCCAACTATTAGACTTGTTGAAAATATTTGTACTATTTGTATTTTTCAATACTTTTTAAATGAAAAGGTTCTCTTCAAAATGGCAGTGAGTTTGTAAATTGCCAAAAAACAGCCTACAGTCATTTCATAATAGGGTTTTTAAACTCTTACAATGATCAGTGTGACTGGCCCATCAGTGTGGATATTCAGTGTGAATATAGACTTTATGTACAAATTGTGTTTTTCAAAAAAAAAACATTTCCATAGATTTCATTAGATTTTCTTTTTTTTCCCCCAGAATGGGTTCTCTTTTCATTGACATTGTTTCTATCCATTACCATAAATAATGAACCCTTAAGATGCCAGTTTATGCCAAATATTACTTCCAGCAAATTAATTATATGCATTAATTCAATAATAATATGTTTTACTCTGACTATTTACCTGTACTTATCAGTGTGACTGGCCTATCAGTGCTTAGTGGGAAGATTGACTTTGTCTGATTTTTGTTTCATGTTTTGTTTTGTTTTACTGTCAGTTTGAACACAGAGGTTTTGTCCAGGCTGATTTCTCCCATAGACTTTTCCATTGTAAATGCATAGTTTTATCTAAGCTATAACATGCAGCCTCAAACTAAGTGATTTTGTCTTGTACACAGGCTACAGTCCAAACTGTGCATTTGATCACAAATTTCATCTTGTTTCTTAATTTTGTTGTCACTGTGGCTTGAAATCTTATTTTTTCAGTGAATTATGAAAGTTCAGATTTTGTCTAATTGTTTTCACAAGGCATGTTTGATTGCCTCTATTACACTATCAAACTATGAAAATCCTCATGAAGTGGATTTTACTGCTTTGTTCATGAATAGGCTGTTTTTACATAGAGATACATCACCTCTGAATAGGCACAGAAACACATCCAAACCACTTTTGCATTTTCATCTGCTTTTGAACATGCTTTGAACATCATGAACAGTCCAAATGTGACACTGACCATGCTTTGTACAAGGTAACAGAAGAAGTCATGTGGGGAGGGGCTAAAAGTGGATAAATTCTTGAAATACATTTTTTTTTCTAAATTTGATTGGGTTTGCTTTGGAGAAAAAAAAAAAAAAAAAAAAAAAAGATTATAATAGAAGTCAGTGGATATATATTCAACTCAACTGCATCTGTTCTGTCAAATGTTGTTATAGCTTATATTTGCTGACACTGCAGATGCTCTCAAATATTTTTTTTTTAGGTTTTTCCATTTCTTAGAAAAAGAATCAATAGATTCTTATTCTAAGAAAGCAGATGTAAATGCATTTTCTTTTCAAATTAGGAAGGCTATAACTATGTGCACATCACTGAAAAAATATTAGCTAAACAAACAATGATAATTCAAGATATTTATGATATAAATAAGATATTTTTAGATTTTATAAATCTGTCACATTGAAATCCACAATAGAAGATGATATTTTTGATGATGTTTGTACTTATTTCCTTGTTTGGGTGCATTATGATGAAGTGTGGTGTGAAAAGGAAGGAAACACAGAGTCAGTCCAGGTAAACATCATCGTATTGTGTATAAAAAACCTGCCCTTGTTTCCCTCCATTACCACTTGACCGGACCCCTATTCAACATCTGTGAACTTCCCTATGTGTTCCAACATACAGAATATAGCTGCAAACAACAGTGAGACTGCAGTGGCTCATTCATTACATACATGTATTGCACTGGCACCTCAAAGTCTATTTTCAACCTTATTTTAATGTGTGCCCGCTTATTTCTTATTTTATTTGATCATAGTTCATATTATTATTTTTGATTTAATGTGGCACCATAAGACCAAAGCAAGTTTCTGGTTTGTGATTTGTGTTCACTGACAATGGCAATAAAACAAATTGTGATTCTGATATTTAAAGTGACATCGCTCATGCAGCTTTATTTGGTTGACAAAGGACTAATGTTTGGTGTGAAGGTAATGAGCAAAGTATAAAGAAGAGCGACCCACATCATTCCGACAAAACGTTCACAGCTTCACCACAGTGGTTTTAAAATATTTCAGGTCACATGGTCCAGTCACACACACACACACACACACACACACACACACACACACACACACACACACACACACACACACACACACACACACACACACACACACAAGCAGACACAACATACCAGGGGCTCAAGGAAGAGCATGGAGAGAGCCTGTTAAAGTAAAGGCATCAGTGGTGCCTGTGGTGATCGGACATTCGGGCTGTAACCCCCAAACTGGAAGATGGCTACAACAATACCGGGAAAAACAACGGACATCTCAGTCCAGAAAAGTGAGTTATATGGGAAACAGCAAAGATATGCGCAAACTATCAAAGCTCCCAGGCCTTGGTAGACGACCCGAGCTAAATGAGGGAGAGAGACCTACCACCGTGGAAGGATAGTATTAACTATATATATATATATATATATATATATATATATATATATATATATATATATATATATATATATATATATATATATATATATATATATATATATATATATACATACAGCTGTCACATTGAAAGTCATTGTTAGTTTGACTCTTTTAAAGTCACAGATTGTGTATGTTGTCTCACATGTGGACACATTTAATCAGATGTATTGATGATCACTCTGCTGAAATATAATATAACCCTAAAATCAAAATTGATTCAATTGAAATAACTCATGTCTCATCCACCATATTTTTGGGCATCATTATTGATGATAATCTAAACTGGAAAGAGCATGCTGACTGGGTGACCAGAAAAATTTACAAATCTCTTGGTTTTATAAGAAAAGTTTGTAAATTTCTGGACTCAAAGTCTATACTTAAATTATACTATAGTTTAATTTATTCCTATCTGTCATATTGAAATATAGTCTGGGCAAGCACTTTCTCTACTACTCTTAACAAAATACTATTGGTGCAAAAACGTTTTGTTCGAATTGCAACTCATTCTATGCCACTAACATCGTCTGCTCATTTATTCACCAAACTTAACATTCTTAATATTTATGAGATTAATATTTATCAAATTTGTATTTTTATGTATAAAATTCTTTACAATTCAACAACGATCCCCAAACATTTCACATTTTATTTGAAAACCAATGAAGAGATTCATAGATACAAACCTCATCAAATGCATAATTTTCATGTTCCAAAATTTGTCACATCAAGAGCTCAATTTTGCCGACGATACAGAGGCTGTAAATTCTGAAGCCAGTTTTCACATCTGGTTAGTGACGGCAGATCAGAGGCGTTGTTTAAAAAGAGTTGATGTGGAAATGTTTGATATTTCATGCTAATGTTTGATAATCCTTCAATTACGGATGTTTTATTGTGTTTTAATCCGTGTTTTTATGCACAATGATAATGTAAAATTTTTAATGTATTCATAAGGAGGAGGCTTTAATCTAAGCCCTATTGGGTTTTTTTTTTTTTTGCCTCTTCTGGCACCTACCTTTTATCTAGTGTGTTTCTTTTTATTGTCTTGTTATATGTGCAAAATAAATAAATTAAATTAAATAAATATCATCTTTAAAACAACAAAAGTCATGTAATCTTACATCTGTGCACATAAAAATGCAAACACCTCATCAGTAAAACACAATAGAAGCTGTTGTTTTTGTTGTTGTTTCCTTTCTTGAGTGTATTATAATAAGGTGAGTGTGGTTTTAAAAAGGAAGGAAACACAGTGACAGTCAGTCTACTGCATAAAACTGCATCTTTCTCCACAGAGTTCAGTTGTGTGTGTAGTTGGAGTCTGTTCACACTCTGAGGATGGGAGCCTCTCTGCTTTGGACACTGTGGTCCATCTGTGAGTACTACACTTTGGTCACCACTAAAGACTTTACACCTGGGTCACTACATTCATATTGCTGAAAGTGGACATGAATCTACATGTTTATATGTTTTTATTCCAGTGTTTTGTGTCGCCATCTGCAAACAGACACAAGGTAATGATCTCTATTTCATTTGGATTTGGGAGTTATACTGCTATGGATCATTGTTGATTTCAGAAACTTCAAATTTAACTTTAAAGTAGTGGGCTGGTTGATTTTAACATGATGCTAATTAAAGAAAATCAACTGAAGTCATTGGGCCTCATTCATGAATCTTTTCTTTAAAAATGTTCAGAACTTCCACTTAAAGAAAATGCTGAAAAACTCTGCGCCAGATTCAAAAAGTGTTATTAAGCTCCCAAATTCTTTGCAAATGTTTTGTGCCTAATTCACCAACATCAAGCTACAAACACCACTACACTCATTTATGTTTCATATAAATAAAAATGTATGTATATTTAAGGATGCAAAGATAAAGTTTTCCCACGATTTGATACATATCTCGATACATGGGTCACGATAATGATTTGATTCTGATACGTTTTAAGATGCAAAAAAAAAAAAAATCACTTGTATTTTTTTCTGCTAATGAGTATAATATAATAAAACTATGATATTAATGAAACATTACATACATTACACACAATACATTACAGTACAACTATTGTAAAGTTGTAGTTTATATGTGAAGTGTTTTAAATCATTTGGTTCAATTATGAACATCTTACAATTTATATTAAGTGAAAATAAGAAAAGAGCATTATCAGGCTATTTTATATTTTATAATACAGTCTACTCTTAATATAGACTGTTAAGGAAGCTACACTATGAGACTTTTCCTATTTTGATGCTGATTTCTTTCCCTCCTTAGTCTTCTCACTGCTTGCACACGTGTGTGTCTTCACTGCTCTTCCCTCCAACAGAGACAGTACGTAGCTCCTCCCACACTACCCCCTCCAGCAGAGACAGTACGTAGCTCCTCCCACACTACCCCCTCCAGCAGAGACAGTACGTAGCTCCTCCCACACTGCCCTGCTACACTCTGTGCTCTTACAGACATTCTGTTCTCTCCCATCCTCTTTCTGGACACTCAAACTATGTTATATTAGATAGAAATGTCTCAAGGACCTTTTTCTGAAGAAAACTTAAGAGACAGAGTCTGAGAAAAAGATGGGGTAAATGGCATGTGGCGTTGTAGGTGTGTATATGAGCACATTTGATTCAAGTCGATGTAAAACCAAAATCGGTTCTAAAGTATTTAAAAGTTATTATCTTTGTCATTCGTGTGTCTATCAATGTAAACTAAAGAGTGACTGAAAGATGAAACTGAGAAGGACTCTGTGATAACTGTTTCCCTTTTGAACCAAAACTAAATGAGAACACAGCACGCATGGAAGAACATGTGTGTATCAACCTAACATGTGTATCAAATCGTGAGACCAGTATCAAATGATTCGATATTATATGGATTATCGTTTCTTCCCTAGTATTTAGTAAGAAACGCCCTCTGAACTTCCATGTATGACCAGTATGGGTCTGACATTATATAAAAAGCACAAGGGAGAGAGTGAATGAGGTCAGGTGGCATGTAAAGACTATGGATGTTTTAAAAACTACAGCGGCCATTTCAAATGTCCAAACTCACATGAACACACTCAGTGAGGGAACATTATGTTATTCATCTTTTTTAAGCGGGGGCTTTTATTGCATTTTCTGTGAGCTGCGGACATGCGAAGAATAGTGAGGGAGGGGGCTGGGCTAGGGGTGCATAAGAGTGCACTCTGGTCATGAGGGGTGAGGGGGATGATGGGGGTAACGGGGGTGTTGAGTCCAGCGCAGTAACCAGACCCAGGGCTGTAACAGTGGTCCATATGGAGAGCAGTGGGGCTGGGACAGACTGAGGGTCACTGCCACAGACAGTACACAGAGTCACTGCAGTCTGTATAGACACAATAGACTACATGGTCTATAAAACTCCTTGTAAATGTTACTGGTTTACATAGTCATATTTTTTATGAGAAATAATAATAAAAAAAAAAGTACAATATGTTAATGTTAATTGTAATATAACTTACAATTATGGAGGATGGAGGAAGTACAATTTTTTGTTCCATGATCAGAGTTATAATAAAATAAAACACCTAATTTTTTGTTATTATGAGTACTTCTTCCAGAACATTTTCAGTAAAGAAAATATTTTGTGAATTTCAAAAATGTTTGTAAGAAGGCTATGAGTAAAATGTGTTTGTAAGAACACTTCATGAATGAGGCCTATTGTTTTAAATGTAATGTTCAAGTCCCACCAGCCTCTCTCCTCTAATCTGTCTCGAGAGTTAAGTACATCATAAAATATCCATCTTTTCCCATGAGTCTGTTCATGCTCCTCTTCTGTTGAGTTACAGGTGACAGTTTCACTCTGGATGTTCCTGGACAGTCTGTGTATCTGGAGGACACAGTGACTGTGAGGTGCACAGCTCATGGTGAAAAACATCTGCAGTTTTACAAAGATGGAACACTTGTACAAAATGACACACAACATGTGCTGTTCCAACTACCAGACTTTACAGATCTGATCTTTAATTCAGTGTCAAAATCAGATGAGGGTTTGTATTTGTGTAGAGCCAGTGAGGAAACACGATCCCATGAAAAAGAACTGAAAGTTACAGGTAAGATGAGCACATGATCCTCCATAAATTATAAAAATACTACACCAGATATTTGTTTGTATTTGTTCCTGTTTGTTTACAGAAAAGATCCGCAGAGTTGAACTGACTGTGTCAAACACAGAAACACCAGTAGGGGGCAGTGTGACACTGAGCTGTGATATAGAGGGTTGGAATGAAAAACACAAATGGTTCAGACGAAATTATGACCCTGGATCTAAATGGGAAAATATTGGCAAAGTGGAACAAACTATCAGTGTCTCTGATGGAGGAGTGTACTCATGCAGAGGGAACGACCATCATGTCGCCACAAAACTAAGTGATGAAGTCACTGTTGAGAAAACTGGTGAGTACAGAATATAAAGAATACATTACCTTTATGGATCACTCCTTTAATTTGACATTTACATGTTATAAAATCATCTTTTTGTTACAAACAATTTGAACAAGTTCAGTGTTTTTTCTGTGAATCTTTTAGTCCCCATTGTGAGTCTGAGTCAGTTGGAGGTATTTGTGGGAGAGAGTCTGAGTCTGAGCTGTGAGGTGGAGGGAGCAGACACACAGTGGACCTATCAGTGGAACAGGAACACACTGAACCTACGTCCAACAACCAGAGAATACAGAGTGTCCAAAGTGACTGAGTCTGACAGAGGAACCTACAGCTGCAGAGCCCAGAGAGACCCACACCTCATCACTGTGTGGAGCACCAGCACCACTGTCACTGTACACAGTGAGTCAGATGCCAATCTGAACCTGCAGACTCCAGTCCAGTCTGTGTATCAGGGGGACTCAGTGACTCTGGTCTGTTCTGGTCCTGCTCAGAGACAGTTACTCTTCTTTAAAGATGGAAAACCTGTTCATCATCAGCCTCAGCATGAACCTACAACAACAGTCCAACTGAAAATCAGTCCAGTGTCAAAAGCAAACCAGGGTCAGTACTCCTGTGGGATCAATGAGGAAGTACAATCACACAAATGGACACTCACAGTAAAAGGTCAGTATTTAACACAACTACTCTGAACCACATGTGCCCTGGTCTGCAGAGTTCATATTTTTTATGGATTTATGTCTGAACATTTTACCATCTCTTTTCCTTCTTTGCAGAAACAAAACGCAGTGTCCGTGTGACACCATTGTCCTCAGTTATCCCAGTAGGGGGCAGTGTGACTCTGAGCTGTTACACAGAGGGGTTTACAGGGAGATACATATGGGTCAGGGGTAGTTATTCTCAAATTGAAACATTAAGTGAGACCTCACAGAGAGTCAGTGTCTCCAGAGGAGGAGAATACAGCTGCAGAGGACAGGACCAGTTCATCCTCACACCTCAAAGTCCTGCAGTCACTGTCAAACAAACTGGTGAGTCCTGTTCTCTGACCCTGTGGTCATCATCAGTGTCTCCTTCTGTAGTTGAAGTATTTCTCTTTTACACACTTCCCAACACAGTGTCTCTGATTCCAAACTGGTCTGTGTTATTTGTGGGAGAGAGTCTGAGTCTGAGCTGTGAGGTGAAGGGAGCAGACACACAGTGGACCTATCAGTGGAACAGGAACACACTGAACCTACGTCCAACAACCAGAGAATACAGAGTGTCCAGTGTGACTGAGTCTGACAGAGGAGCCTACAGCTGCAGAGCCCAGAGAGACCCACACCTCATCACTGTGTGGAGCACCAGCACCACTGTCACTGTACACAGTATGTGCACTTTCACTGTACAAAGTGTGGGTTTGACCTGCATGTTTTTAATTGGTGAAGTTCATGTTTTGGTGTAATTATGTATTCTACAGACAAACCTCAGGTCACAGTGAGTGGACTCTCAGAGGTGCAGACAGGGGGCAGTGTGGTGCTGCTCTGCTCTGTCTCTCCACTTTCCTCTGGGTGGAAATATGAGTGGAGCAGAAATGAGCAGCTCTTTAAACAGTCTTCATCTGAGGCACAGGTGTCAGTGTCAGAGGGAGGGGAGTACCAGTGCAGAGCCAGCAGAGGAAAGCCTCCCTACTTCACAGAGCAAAGTCACAAGTTCACACTCAGAACCACTGGTCAGTTTGACTCTAACATGTCTCTTATACTACCAGATGTATGTGCAGTACATGTATTTTTGTCTGGTGATCTCCTGTGTAACTGTGTGTCCAGACTCCAGCGCCCTCTGTCTCTGTGGAGCCTCCCTGGTCTCAGCTGTTCCCTGGAGAGCAGTTCTCTCTCACCTGTAGCGCTCATGGAGCAGGTGCTGAGTGGATATTTGAATGGAGGAGATCTGGACAGAGTCTGGAGCACAAACAAAGAGAAATGACCATCAGAGCAGCAGTGACACACAGAGGCTCCTACAGGTGCAGAGGAGTCCTGCCCCACACAGTCACTGAGTGGAGCCGCCCCCTCACACTAAATGTGTCTGACAGTACGTTTATATTTAATATGACACAATGACATTGGATGTGATGATCTAAATATAACATCCACTCCTCAGGAGCCCCCCGTCCTGTCCTCTCTGTGTCTGTGTCCTGGATCAGTCCTGGGGCCTCTGTCTCTCTGAGCTGTGCTGTGACAGCGCCCTCTGCAGGATGGAGCTTTCACTGGTACAGGGCTGTTCCTCACTCACAGTCTTACACATATGAGCGGCTCCCAGGGGCCAGTGCCGCCTCTAAACAGGACTCCTTCAGCCTCCAGGGCCTCAACCACTCAGCAACGTTTGTGTGTCAAACAGAGAGAGGAAGTCCCTCCTTCTACTCTGAACACAGTGACCCCTCCTTTGTCTGGTCTGGAGGTACGTCCCACATGTTCATGTCCCTCACCTCTGAACCTGACTCACTAAAGTCTGACTAAAGTCTGACTCACTAAAGCCTGACTCAGTAAAGTCTGTGTTACTTAAGTCTGGGTCTTGTGCTCCTCAGAGGCTGAGTCTCCAGTGTTCTCTCTCGGTCAGTCCTGACAGAGCACAGCACTTCACTTATGATGTCATCACTCTGAGTTGTGGGTTCAATTCCACTGGAGCAGACAGCACAGTCTGGAGGAGGTTTTCTGATAACACATTATCATCACAACAGTGTCATTGGAGTAAAGACAAGTCTAAATGTGAGTTTTATTTACCTGAGAAAACCAGTGCAGTGTTTTGGTGTGAGTCTGGATCAGGAGAAATGAGCAACGCCCTCAACATCTCAGTCCACAGTAAGTTTGATATAAAGTATAAGAAGTGAGTCTTTTAAAGTATTTTATGTGTTTGACATGTTTAACTTCACAGGAGACATCATTCTTATGAGTCCAGTGAGAGCAGTGACTGAGGGACAGTCTGTGTCTCTCAGCTGTAAACTCAAGAAAGGGATTTTTACTTCAGTCCAATTTTATAAAAATGGAAAAATGATTCAAAATGGAACTGAACCAGAGCTCAACATCACTGCAGTGTCCAGGTCTGATGAAGGCTTTTATAAATGTGAGGGACAATGGAAACTATGGCCGCGGTCAAAACCAAACACTGTTATATCTCCAGAGAGTTGGATGTCAATTAAAAGTGAGTGAAACTATTCTTTAAAATACCAAATACCTAAATACAAAAATAAAAGCATATTTTATCTTATGACCACAGGTGCACCCAAAGGTGAGCTCTCTTCTCTTCTCTTTCCTGTGATGTGGGTGGTTGGACCTGTGTGTGCAGTGGTTTTACTCATGATACTGCTGCTTTTGTGTCATTTTTTAAAGAGAAAAGGTGAGATTTGTGACTCTATTAACTGTGTGTGTCTATGTGCACACTCTTTACATTTTATTACTGGTTTGCTTCACTTTTATTCACAAATGTTTCTTTTTCTTTACAGACCTGTGCACTCTGAGGTTGGTTGTTTAATTATTTGTTTGTTTCTCTGCAAAATATTCATAGGATTATTTAATGTGTGTAACTGTTGAAAATTTGTGCAGGACTCAAAGAACCAATCAGAGCTCTGCTGAAGATCATGTGACCAGCAATGACCACACCTCCCCATCAAGTAATGTATTACCTTATAAGATAACAGAGTGAAGCTCAGTGTTATGGGGTGTTTTGTTTTGTTTTTTCTTACCACTGTGTTTCGTACCAAAAAAAAAAAAAGGAACGCAAAACAAAACAAAACAAAAAAACATCCTGAACTGATTACTGAGGAATATAATATTTTGGCAGTTCACATCTGTACAGGTTCTGAGTAGGAAAATTAATGCAAAAAAGAGATAGACAATAGTGGCAAAGAAAATACAAAAGATTGAAATAGCTATTTTAAAATGTATTTTGTCTTTCAAATAAAAGTTACTCTAAAATCCATTGACCGACATGTTACCAAGTGTTTTTGAAGATCAGGTTTAAGAAAGGTAATTAGTGAGTAAGTAAGTTTAAGTAAGTTATTTACTTATTAAGATCATATTTCTCTTACTTACCTACTAACCTACTTCTCTACTGATCAGATCTAATTATTGGTTTATTTGATCATTCTAGTTTTCAGTTTTTTACTGGCCATGTAAACGAGCACATGAAGTGGCTCAAGTGCAGATTTCAAATGAGTGATAAAACCTTCACCTTTATTCTGCAAACACTTGAAATCTATACAACTCAAAGGACTTTTTTCTATTTTATCAGATATTAGCTTCAAAATGCTTAATGTCCCATACTACTAAACACATTACTAAAGTAAAAAGCGACACATGTGTATTTCCATTATCCATAATACAATTTGGTTCATTTCACAGATGCCATTTATTCCCTGCTTGAACTAAAATATGTGAGAGGTGAGTTTGTTCCACCTATGTATTTAATTTATTTATTTTACTTATAATTTTTCTTTTTTTAATATCATTTCAGGGAGGAACAACCCCCCACAAGACGAGAGCTGTGTTTATTCTAATATTCGTCCACACTCTTCAGGTAAAACAAAGCTCTTAAAGCTCTTTGCTTCTGTTATAAAAACCTGGTTAGTACTTGGATGAGAAAACACTGGGAAAATCAGGTGCCACAGTGGGGGGCCACTTGAAAAACCTTTGTTGTGTCCTTAGGCAAGGCACTTCAGCCACATTGCCTAGTATGAAAATGGTGTGTGTGTGTGAGTGTTGATGGTGGTAGGAGGGGTCGATGACGCAGATTAGCAGCCACACTTCTGTCAGCTTGCCCCGGGGCAGCTGTGGCTACAATAGTAATTTACCACCACCAAGTGTGGAGTGAATGAACAATGCTCTGTAAAGCGTCTTTGTGACATATGTCTGTGAAAAGCACGATATAAATAAAAAGTTACTTATGTGGAGTTGATTTTGCACTTCAACAGTTCAGGCCTTTCACCAAAAACTTGTCTGATATCGAACTATTGATGAAGCTAAAATGCCCAAAAAATAATAATTAAAATAAATGTTACGGTTTGGCAAGAGGGACCCCAAAGCAAAACCAGGACTCAGTCAAGTTTTAACAGTTTATTTTACAAACGGAAGGCAGGCTGAGGAGGCAGGGAGCTGGCCGGCTTTTCCAGAGGCAACGGCAGACAACCACAGAGACACCTGGGCAAAAACAGGAGCAGGTAAGTCCAAAACGAACAATAAGCAAAATAGGTAAATATCCAAGAGCCTGATAGACACTTCCGAACAGGACGGAATTATCTGGCAAAGTGGTGGTGAGAAGACCAGGGCTAAATACAGAGGCGGATGAAGGAGTTGATTGCAGATGTGTCTCTTCTGCTCTGGAAGAAGCCACGCCCCCTGCCACACTCAAGCTCTGCAACAAAAGGGGAGGGGGAGAGAACAAAAAAAACAAATCCTAACAATAAATATACATTAGTTTATTACATTTGGTTACTTCCTTATTTTTTACATAATGCATTTTCTCTAGAATAACACTGAATAATTAGTTGAAATAAAGCTTAAATATTTTACTAGGTACTGGATTAAAAAAGAAATCAAATAAATAAATGAAATTATTGTTCCAAAAATATGTTATATCCAGATGCAATTTGGGGGAGAAGAAAAAAATATGAATATAAATAGTTGTCGTTGTTGTTGTTTTTAGGTGAAAATGTGACACATGCCCAAGTAAACCATCATAAAAAGAAACAGAATAAAGGTGAGTCATTCTTTATTTATCACAAACAAACTTCAAACATGAATCTTTTTTACTCTGCATATTTATAATGAAGTAAACAAATAAATTCAGCACAGTGGAATTTATAATTACAACAATTATAATAAAAACATTTTTTTGGGAACTAAAGGTTTTTGGACATTTGGAGTTATTTCTTTCCTTCTTAACAGCAGAAAACACCTTGGATGACAACATCTACTCTCACATCAACCACCAATGATTTCTTAAGGATGAATACAACTTTTTAATGCATTTGTAGATGTTTAATATTGTTTCATGAAATGTATTTGTGTGTGCACATTTATTTCATTATTTTATTTTTTTTGTTTTTTTTTACTATAAATTGATAAGAATTTTAATATATTTGCTATACAACACACAGTGATGGTTTCCTATTTTAAGCAACATTCTTTAATAAATGTAAGTTGTTTTTTAATTTGCGTTTTGTTTTTTTGTTTTCTAACCCAGGACTAATCCAGAACTCCAGGTTACATGAGGAAAATCACATCAACGTACAAGTATGTGGCCGAGTGGAAAGGGGCGGGGGGTAGCACTCAATTTCTCTTTTATTAAAGATCCCAACCAAATTCTAAATATTGTTGCCAACAACGCCACCTAGTAGGGGGACTAGGACCCAATAAAAAGGCTAGGACCCAATAAAAAGGCTAGGGTTCAATACCCAGGGGTGAGCAGCAATTAAAACCAGAGATTAAAAACAATCCCAGTGAATTTATTACAACTTTAAGTAAAATAAAAAAATAATAAAATACAGTTAAAAGTATGTTGAACCTGGGCTAAAACAATTAACAGTTGCTAAAATGTCAACAAAAAAAGGAAAAAGAAGGCTGAAGAGTTTATCCAGGGCAGAGCATTGGATCCAACTCCTTCCCCCCCGGCTTCAGCGTTGTAGCCCTCCACGCACGCTCCCCTGGCCGCCTTCTCCACTCCGCGGCTCGGCCCTGCCACAGAAGAGAGCTGCCAGTGGGGAGAGAACGTGAACCCCTTCGCGCTGCCCCACCCCCCCTTTGTGCGGGAAACTCAGAAGCGTTGGAAGGCAGGCTTTTTCAGCCCAAGGTCCCTCCCCGTCTTGTCGCCGCAATCCTTCCCAGCCGCCTGTCCAGCTTGCTTTAACACTCCCCAAGCAACAGGTGTGCGCAGCCAATGTCCCTCTCGCTCCTCAGGTTGGGGGTGTGGTTTAACATAATAAAAAAACACAGCCCTCTGCAAACAGAAACCCAAATATACATACAATGAAAACAAATCATAACAAACTAAAATAATTTGAAACACACACAAACCATGCAACAAAAACAATAAAGGGCATCTTCCCACAAGTAGAATCACAAAGATTTATTACAGCTAAAAAAGGACTAAAAGTACATCACATTTTACATGTTTAGCTCAAATATCCTTAAAATATATAAAGATCACAATAAAATCCAAATCGTGAAACTGCCCCCAAAGATTAAACCATCTAAATGAGAATTAGTTTAGTTCATTTTAAGTAGTTTGGTGGTGAAGTAATAAAACACTTTTGTGAATCACAGCTGAATGACTTTTACATTTTATGAGATTGCAACTTTACTTAAAAGAAAAAAAAAACACATTCTACTTTTATAAAAATTTAGTTTTTAATTGTTCTTTTTCTGATTCTCTTCAACACATTTTTCTGAAAGCGACCGACTCTGTTATTCCAGCAGGTGACACTGTGAGGTGTCAGACTGAGGCTCTTAAAGGCAGATATGAGTCTACTCTCCACAAACATAATGACTTTGAAACAGCAAATGGACATTCAGATTCAGTCAGTGTCTCTCGTGGAAAACAAAGTGTGCACAAATGGACATGTGTTAATAATTGTTATGGTAGCTATCATTGATTCATTGTTGTTTCCTCCTGACTTGATTTTGGAACATTATTTGTTCAAGAGCTAACTGTGTGCACAAGCAGATTAAGGCACAGTCGTTTGGAACAAAAAGGAGTAACTTTATGAATTATGATTAAAGGAGAAATGTGAGTATGTTTGGCTTCAAATATAAAGTCTGTACAGTATATAGGCACAAGGGTCAAAAAGGGCCAACACTTTTAAAGAAGACGTATTGTGTTTGAGTCTGCTTTGTAGTTCTATGACACCAGTGGATCATTATGTTTGGACAGTTTAAATCACAATATTCATCTAAAGTGACTTCATAAAAAAGAAACAAAACGTGTGACATCTGTGTTAAAAAACTGCAGTGTTATTGGGAGCTGACGTTGCTTTAAATGTAAATATCATAACTACTGTAAGAGTCGTGCAGTTGTGGACTAAAATACTTCATATGATACAATTTGACCTCAAACTTAAAGGTACATTATGTAACTTTTCTGCTTGCCTCTGTGGAGATGTTGTTGCGTTGCTTGGAATATTCTGATATCAAATTTATGTACGTTGCCTTTATTCAGTTGTATATTTATCTACCTTGAAAAAAATGAATTCCCTCCACAGATCTGACTTGTAACTTAGCCTGTGTGT